>NC_063346.1:41441906-41516698 GCF_021869965.1 Rhincodon typus
GGTCTAGGCCCGAAACGTCAGCCTTTCTGCTCCTCTGATGCTGCTTGGCCTGCTGTGTTCATCCAGCTCTACACCTTGTTATCTCATTTATTGACTAAAATAGTTTTTAAAAAAGGAAAACATTAACTTAAGATGGCTGCAGGGATCACCTAATCAGTTTGAATCATGCTCATGAAAGGATCAATAAACAAGAAACAGTCTGAGCTGAAATTAACAGTACTTAAAAAAGCCATGAAAATCAGGTCTAAGCTCACCAGTTGATTCGCACCTCGCTGAAAGCTTCATATATTAGGATAAAGTCACCAGTAGGTTATTTGGCTCGATAAAGTTGAAACCAGACAAGGGAATATTCAAGAAAGCTGTATTTCAAGACAGCTTTTTAAGCAAAGAGAGAAAGTATATGGATTGGCAACAGCAACAATGTAAGACTCTCTCCCCCTACCTTTTCTCTTAGCTTCTCAGAAAACAAAGATAATGAGAAAGCAAATTGGAGAACTGCCCATTCACCAATTCAAATTTCTACGCATGTCACTACTGCCGCGGACACAAGGCACTAATCAAACAACATGATCTTTGGTAAAATCTCTTGATTTTATCTTTGGTGTTAGACACCCTCCTCTTTTTACGTGTTATATGTTTGATGTGTTTTCTTATTTTTCTCAGGATAAGGAATAAAATTTCTCTTTCTTTCGCTCTAAAAAAACCTTGCAATTGGCTTCTTTATTTTAAACTAGCAAACTACATTTTAATGAAAGCGTAAATATTAAATATTTGTCGCAACCAACTGATGAAGGGTTAAAAAAAGGGAAGTCAATGTACTCTCACTCATCTGTTCAGAACTATGTGGCGATCATTCTCCAATTGTGTTAAGCCAAACAACCACAAGAATGGCAAATCTTACAAGAAATACCTTGCGATTGAAAAAGTGTCTATTTTCATTAGTTTTGTATGTGTCAAACAAGAGACCTTATTTTCTTGGTATAAAGTTATAAAGCGCTGAGGGAGATATTGTGCAGCATATTCCAACAGTGATCAGTCAATACCCTTATGATATCATTTCTGTTTCTGACTGCTTTATCTTTTCAAACATGTAAACATGAGTTGATAACATCAAGGCTCCTTTGACAGCACTATCCAAATCCTTGATCTTTGCTGCACAGAAGGCAGGCAGCAAGTGCTTGGGACTGCCATAAATTTCCCTTCCAAGTTAAAAAACATCCTGACTTAGAAATATATCACTGTTCCTTCAACATTTCTAGGTTAATATCCTGGAATTCCCTCCCTAATAACATTGTGGCTGTATCTTATACCACAAGGCAGTTTAGCACCACCACCATGTCAAGGGCAATTAGTGTCAGTGGAATTCAGATTGCACCAATACATTTTTAAAGCTCACATTATATATACATATGTATAATTTCTCGACTTTATCAATATTTGTGGATTCCAAACATATTTGGCTGGAGTTCACCACTCCACTGGAGATGAGCTGGGAGGAGGCAATCTTTCTAAAGTAATGGCAATAAACATCAGAACGGAAGCCTGATGCCTTCCTGCTGCTACAGCCACCTGCCAGCCCAAGGTGGGTGGCCAATTATTAGAGCAAATCATTGGCTAATTATTGGCCACTTCTGTGGCAATGTCTGCCCTCTCAGCTCCAATACTGCTGGGTGGAAGATGCATTTGCAATTACCAGAACCCTGCTTTGCTTGGTCCCAGTGCAGTTAGTTAACAACTTATGTGGCCACTTGAGGTGTCTCAGCAAGGAGGTGCTCTCTTCCCGCTGCAAAGGGGAATGCTGAATTACCAGTTTGCCAGCTCTGGGAGGCAGACGGCCATCCTTAATTGCATGAAGGCCCCAGTGATGGCTCCTTAATTGTCCATCACCTGTAAAATCCTGCCCTTGGGGCCCTCTTGTGATGCAGTGGTAGTGTCCGTACCCCTGGACTGAAAGGCCCTGGTTCAAGTCTCACCTGCTCCAGAGGTGTGTAATAACATCTCTGAGCACGTTGATTAGAAATATAGGTAATCTTTAAAAAAAACTGCCCTTGGCACCATCTGCTGGCATAGCGGTAGTGTCCCTACTCTTGGACTAGAAAGCCTGGATTCAAGCCCCGCATGTTCCAGAGGTGTGTAATAACATCTCTGAATAGGTTGATTAGAAAAATAGATTAAATAAAAAAACGATTTAAAAATTAAAATCCTGCCCTCTTCTGCACTGGCTTAGCACCCAATTTTAGTCCTAATGGCCTGACAACCTTGGACTTGGTAAAATTTATATCATCATCTCTCTTTTTGTGTACATGACATCTGACACTTTTGACATTTTTTATTTCTCTAATATACCTATGAACTGAAAAATAAAACTAGACATGAATAGTCACAATAATACAGTTAAAAAAATGCATATAATTACCTACTGCATGGGTAACAGGGGACATGTACAATCCCAGTGTTCTAAGAATGCAGACATTCAAATAAGATGCATGTTTAGTCAAAGTGGACATAAAACTGCTCAGATTGTTGATCCTGGAGATGCTGCTGCTGTCTGATGTTGTTTTCCAGGGTGGAATTTGTCTAAGCAGTGGCAGGACACCTCATTTGCTTAGGAATGGCTAGTACAAGTATGGGCTTGGGCTGACACCAACCTACCTACTTCCAACACTAGCCTACCTATTCCTCCAATGTCTGTCTGTGTGGAGGGAGCAATGCCAATGATCTTATCTCTGATTCTGCTCATGGTTATGAGAATCACCTGAACAAGGTGTAGGATTGGATGGGAGTCAGCATAACTCTTTTTATGTTTCCCCCTGCCATTACACCCATCTATCATTTGCTTTGTGAGGGAAGGCAGAGGTTTTGCCTCTGACAAGACAGTCAAGCAATACCTGAAAAACAAATGAAAAAAAGGAATGAAAATTGGATGGTTTCTGTAACTGCTGGATGATCAATTCTTCCAGGTTTATTGCCTCAGTAAAATAGAAGGTGGTAACTTACTCCACTCCATGTTGGACATTTTAAGCATTCCCTGGGACTTTTAGGCTGGGACATTTTTCACTGGAACATAGGAGGTTGATTAGTGACCTTGTAGAGATTTATAAAATAATGAGGAATATAGATAAGGTGAATGGCAGGTATCTTTTCCCTAGGATGGGTCATAAGATCAGAGGAGAAAGACTTAAAACAGACATTAGGGGCTATTTTCTTTTACACAGAGAGTGGTTTGTGTGTGGAGTGACTGCCAGGGGAATGGTGAATGCAGATACAGTTACAATATTTAAAAGACATTTAGATAACTACATGGATTAGAAATATTTTGAGAGATATAGGCCAAGCACCGGCAGATGAGACTAGTTTAGTTTGGCATTATGGTCAGCATGGACTGGTTGGACTGAAGGGTCTGTTTCCGTGTTGTATGACTCTATGACTCTATTCCCACAAAATGTTATCCTAGAAATGGCTAATCAGTTTCTCAAACCAGTTGTGACAGCCAGTTCATGGAATTTACCCAAAATATTATATGGTCAATAAATTAGATGAAAACAGAAAATTCTGCAAGTGCTCAAGAGACCATGCAGCATCTGAAGGACAAAGATAGTTTAATCTTCTGGTTCAAAGAAGGAACTTCAAAGTTTGTCTCTATACCCACAGGCAATTGAATGCTACTTCAGACCATGTATCTAACTTTGCAACCTGCAATGACCATCTTTGGCAAGTTAATTTACTATATTTTACCTTCCAGAGGAAATTGAACCAAGAGCAATTTTGTATGAGAAAGAAATTTTAGTCAAAAGAACAAGCTTAAAAGCTAAGAAGGATAAGATTTAAATGTATAGTTTAATAAAGAAAAATAATGATCCTGCAAAATAAATTAGTAGCAGAACACATTTAACTCCTGATATGATGCCACCCACATTTTAATTGGTGACATATTTTACTTAGCAAAGAATTGTTTCCTGATTTTAAAAGCTTAATTCATTTTGTTATTTATTTCACAACTGCAGAATTCAGACATGAAAGAGATTCATTGAAACCAGAAGATGTAAATTAGGCTGTATATAATGTCGATGCAGGAAATTAAGGCACTTTTATAATTAAATGATGAAGTAGCAAATTCCTAAAACACTAGCACATCCATATGAAGTGAAGTTAAACGTATGCAGTATTTTCTATTTATGTCAATAGGCATTTGAGCTGGTCAATAAATTTTTTAATGGGACTGTGGACTAGACTGGCTCATACTTAGCCATTCAAAGCACCAGCAATTAAACTGTCAGTTGATAGCCGTAGCTACTTTCTCTTGTAAGTGACTTTAGCTAAATGTAGGCGTCAAAGCAGCTTTGCACATCCTGAAAAGACATTGGTTATCCTGCAAATCCAAAGGAAAATAACTATTGGTCAGTAGTAGAAATTTAATTTATTTTAGTATTCAATGCAATGCAGTTTTTAGAAACAGGACCAGAACTGTAGTTCAATTTACAACGTAGCAATTTACAATGGAAAATATTACCTCAAATTTAGTTGGCTTTATGTAAATAGAGAAAGGATGTAGTCAATAAATTAGATGAAAACAGGAAATGCTGCAAGTGCTCAAGAGCTCATGCAGCATCTAAAGGACAGATATAGTTTAATCTTCTGGGAAAGAACCTTAATTTTATATTTTAATTGTGATTTCCATCTTTTTTAACATCTTGGCATTGGATGACGTGTCGCGGTTTTTTCCTTGTCTTCATAGGTGTCTAGAGGGTATTGATATAACAGATCAGTCTATTAATAAAATCCCGGTTCCCTTTTTGTAAACTCACACAGAGTGAAAATGAGATCTGTCGGGAAAGAAGCAGACAGCAAACCCATGATCATTTCTCAGTGCAGACTAGGTGATTCTGTAACCTCTAGTGTAAGCTTTAATCCTCCACGGAATGTGAAATACAAACATCTGCAGGGCCAAACTACTTAGGTAAAAACTTGTTACTTATGAATAAAGAGCTTAATCAGCTGTGATCTGGAGCTGGGGCCCTTCACCTTTCTCAGTTTGAGTATTTTTGTTTTTTTAGCAATTAAATGGTACAGATGGTCGACTTCTGTTGGCATAGTTACCATTACTGGAACTCTGTGCAGGTTTTTTTTCCATCCTGTTTAGGGAGATCATGTAGCAGCAGTTAAATCTACAGCAAGTACACATGCCGGGAATTTGTGTTATAAGATGCGAAGTAGGATACCAAAACTTTCCCACTTTCCATCGATGCAAAATACAATGGTTGATTTTGGATTTTGTTTCTGCAAAGGTTGACTTGCAGTTACTTTCACTGATTTCAATTTTTGTTATCATCTGGCATTTTATCTATTTAGCCTTTATTCCTCCATTTGCCACAACATTTGCCACATCAGAGATTACAGGAGAATTAGCCATTTGGATACAAGACTGGCTTGAAGGCAGAAGACAGATGGTAGTGGTGGAGGTTTGCTTTTCAGACTGGAAGCCTGTGACCAGCGGTGTGCCAAAAGGAACACTGCTGGGTCCAATGCTTTCTGTCATTTAAATAAATGATTTTGAGTATAGGAGGTATAGTTAGTAAGTTTGCAGATGATATCAAAATTGGAGGTGTAGTGGTCAATGAAGAAGGTTACTTCAGAGTATAATGCAGATCTTGATCAGATGGGCCAATGGGCCGAGAAGTGGCAGATGGAGTTTAATTTAGATGAATGTGAGGTGCTGCATTTTGGAAAGGCAAATCAGGGCAGGGCTTATGCACTTAATGGTAGGGTCCTGGAGAATGTTGCTGAACAAGGAGATCTTGGAGTGCACCTTCATAGTTCCTTGAAAGTGGAGTCGCAGGTGGATAGGATAGTGAGGAAGGTGTTTGGTATGCTTGCCTTCATTGGTCAGTGCGTTGAGTATACGAAACAGTAAGGACTGCAGATGCTGGAAGCCAGAGTCAATAAACATGGAGCTGGGCAAACACAGCAGGTCAGACACTCCCAACCAAGGAGCAGGAAAGTCAATGTTTCAGGCTGAAACCCTTTTTCAGGTTTGGGGAGGGGGAGATGAGCCCAGAAATAAATAGAGGGAGGGGTTGGCACTGGGGAAAGGTAGGTGGGATGGTGATTGCTGGATGCAGGTAAGGGGTTATAGTGATTGGACGATGGGAAGGGTGGAGTGGATAGGTGAATAGGAAGATGAACAGGTTAGGACAGGTCAAGGAAGCTGGATATGGGATAAGGCTGGGGATGGAGGGATTTTGAAGCTGGTGAAGTCAATATTCAGGCCCTTGGGATGTAAACGTCCAAGGTGAAATATCAGGTGTTGTTCCTCCAAAAGCGTTGCTTTGACAGTGGAGGAAGCTAAGGACAGACATGTCATCAGGGGAGTGGGAGGGAGAATTAAAAGTTGGGAGGTCATTTTGTGGCTGTACAGGACATTGGTTAAGCCACTTATGGAATACTGCGTGCAATTCTGGTCTCTCTGCTATAGGAAGGAGTCGTGAAACTTGAAAGGGCTCAGAAAAAGACTTACGATGATGTTGCCAGGTTTGGAGGGTTTCAGATATAGGAAGAAGCTGAATAGACTGGGGCTATTTTCCCTGGAGCGACGGAGGCTGAGGGGCGACCTTATAGAGGTTCATAAAATAAGGAGGGGCATGGATTGGATAAATAGACAAGATCTTTTCCCTGGATGGGGGAGTCCAAAGCTAGAGGTTTAAGGTGAGAGGGTATAGATTTAAAAGGGACCTAAGGTGCAACTTTTTCACGTAGATGGTAGTGCGTGTCTTGAATGAGCTGCCAGAGAAAGTGGTGGAGGCTGGTACAATTACAACATTTAAAGGGCATCTGGATGGGTATATGTATAGGAAGGGTTTAGAGGGGTATGGGCCAAATGCTGGCAAATGGGACTAGATTTATATGGGATATCTGGTCGGCATGGACAAGTTAGACCGAAGGGTCTGTTTCCGTGCTGTACATCTCTATGACTCTATGATTCTATTTCTGGAGCAATTGATTTGCTCAACCACATCATCTCCTCTGTCTTTGATGCCCTAGTCCCGAGTGCCCTACGCTCTCTGACTCAGTGTTCCCTCTAAATTGAGCAGCCGTGCGGCCCTTCCCAGCTTGCTCTGAGGTTCATTGCAAACTGATCCGCATGCTGACTGTTCAGTTTTGGAAGATTTATGCACGATAAAATGTTAGGTGGACTATTGCTTTCACAACTGGTCCATTCTTTTCCTCTGATGTTTTGGTCGTGTCTGTAATGGTGGCAGACTGAATGATCTCTTGGTCCTTAGGATTTAATTTAGACAGTCAGTCGGTTCTTAGCAGTTGAGATGGGCACTGGTCCTTGAGAGTTGGGGCAGTATCCTGGTGGCTGGAGTATCAGCGGCGATGAGGCGGCTTTGGCAGAGGTTCCGGATCCAGTCAACTGCAGAGGGAGCTGCTTCCGCCTGCTTCCTCCTTGGCGTTGTTCCCTCAGGGACAGATTTTGGCAGCTGTGGAGTGGGTCCCGTAGCCACTTAGGAAATCAAGAAGCCGCGGATGGAACAAAAAAAATGAAGTTTGTCCGAACTTTGTATGATTTATTTCTTTTAATAATTTATGTAATTTAAATGGCGCTGACTAATGGTGACTTATACACATTTTACTATATTTTCATAAATACATGTAATAATAAATTACTATTACTATTATTGCATCGCCAATATCCAAATTTCCACATCTAACCTAATGTGCCTAACATCCTCTACAGTTCCCCTTTGCCCTTGAATAAATTGCTAATTTTTTAACTTAGCTCCCCACTGCCCTCTCTGAGTGCATCTTGTCCAAGAGTCCCATCTCCTGACCTTATTCCCACTCTAAACAGCTGATAGCCCAACATTCTCGAGTTAGCCAATATTGTTAATGGTTTGCTTTCACTTCATGTGTTGTCCCTCTCTCATTTAAGCCTGTTGCCTTCACCCATAGAACCCCTAATGGCCCAACAACACCACACCGAACCTCCAAAGAGCACCCCGCTCAGACTCACCACCCTCCCCCCACCACCCCTATCCCTGTAATCCTGCATTTCCCCTGGCTAATCCGCCTAACCTACACATCCCTGGATACTATGGGCAAATTAGCATGGCCAATCCACCTAAAATGCACATCTTTGTACAGTGGGAAGAAACCAGAACACCTGAAGGAAACCCACGCAGACACGGGGAGAATGTGCAAACTCCACGCAGTCACCTGAGGGTGGATTCGAACCTGGGTCCCTGGTGCTGTGAGGCAGCAGTGCTAACCATGCCATCCCTTCAAAAACAAAACTGGGCCCCACTAATCTTGCAATCTACCATAACTGCAAATGACAGCCCCATCTCCAATCTCCCTCTTCTTCCTAAAGTCTTTGAAAATGTATCTCCTCTCACATCTGTGCTCATCTTTCCACAAACTCTGAATCCTTCTGATTAGATTCCCATACCTCCAAACAGAAACAGTTCTTATCAAAGTCACAAATGATATCCTATGTGCTTTGGACAAAGGTGGACAATCACCTTTCTTTATTCACTCATAGGATGTGGGCATCACTGGATGGCCAGCATTTATTGCCAGTTGTCCTTCCAGTCCTGATGAAGAGTCTTGACCCAAAATAGCGACTTTCTTGCTCCTCTGATGCTACCTGACCTGCAGTGTTTCTCCAGCTCCACACTGTTTTGATTGAGTCCTTGGGAAGGTAGTGGGGAGCTGCCTTCTTGAACCATTGCAGTCCATATGGCATAGGTAGACCCACTGTCCTGTTCAGGAGGGAATTCTGGAATTTTGACCCAGCTACAGTGAAGGAATGGTAACATATTTCCAAGTCAGGATAGTGAGTGACTTGGAGGTGAACTTGCAGGTGATGGCGTTTCCATGTATTTGTTGCATTTGTCCTTCTGGATGGAAGAGATTGTGGGTTTGGAAGGTGCTGTCTAAGGATATTTGATGAATTTCTGCAGAGCATCTTAGTACACACTGATGAGACTGAACATCTGTGTCTTTGTCCTTCTTTACTGGTCTAGAATCTTTACACAGTTGACCACATAATCCCCTCCAAAGCCTTTTCTGCAATGTCCAGCTGCATGGAACTGTTCACAACTGGCTCCTTTCCAGTTAATTAGAGCAAAAGAATCAATGCAATTGCTTCTCTTTCCACTTCTACAGCATTACCTCTCTCAACAATGGACATATATTTGATAATGTCCTATTTCCCAATCACTTGCTGCCCCTTAACAACATCAAACAAAAGGACAAAGTTGGTGTCACTCTGTTCTCCTTACCACCACCAATCTCGACTCCCTCACTTTTGCTAAATTATTAAGCTGTTTACTTCACATCCAGTACCAGATAAGCTAAAACTTCCTCCAATTAAATATTGGAAAGACTGAAGCCATTATTTCTAGTTAAGCCCCTGGGTGAGCAGGGACGAATTGGCTCCCTTTCTTTATTCATCTACCATTTCAGTTAGTCACAACAAGGCTAATTCAAAAAGGATTCCTCCCTTTTGGGAGCTTTTCCATGAATGAATTTCCCAGACTAAATGTATTTATATTTTAAAAGGTAATAATTCAACCAGACTTTCTTAAGTTAACAAAAGAGTGAATTTAATAATTACTAAAAGTAAAAAGAAATAATGATACAATACACATACAGGTTAGAAACTGGAAGTAAGTCCAAAAGACAGTAAAATTACAAATCTCTCAAGGTCTTTCATGAAGAGTAGATAATGCAACATTGATAGTTGAACAGATGATTTCAGGATTCTTTAGTTTTTGCAGGATATTTTCCTTTTTATGGTAGTTGTTTGGCAGCACACAGAGTTAGAGAGTCTTTCTTTCCAAATAGCTTGCTGGCTTCTAACATTCAGACTGAGAGAATCTCTTTGCCTGCAATGCAGAGGTTACACCTGGGTTGGGTCTGTGACGCTCACAGTACATTAGCATTTGAACCCAGGCTAGGATAACTGGACACCTCAGTTCATGAACATACCTGCTTCCACCAGTGCTTGTTCTTCCACTATCACACACAGGGTTGTAGCTGCTTTTTAACCTTTTCTCGTATATTCACAGCTGGGCAAAATATGAAAATGTCTGCAAGAAGTGGATTTCTGTTGAGAGGGGCAATATAGTCAGCCCCTTGTTATTTCTTCCTGTTATGTCTCTCTCCCACTGTTTGAGGTTTCTCTTACAATCTATAAGTACAACATTGTATAAGTCCCACGCAGCACTTAGCCAGACAGCACACAATTTACATCTGCAGTCTTTTGACTGCGGCATTCCTCTTTTAAAAAGCATATAATGGAATTAAAAGCAAAAACTTGCTCACAGTTCTTCAGGATTCTGATTCATTGTCATGACGATAGCTACTGACTCCATTCCATTCTATGTCAACAGTCTGAGAAAAAATGATTCTACTCGAAACCCTGGTGTCATACTTGCCACCAACGTTTACATCCAATCAATTTGCCTACACTAAAACAATCTATTTTCACCTTCCTAACATTAACCAGCCTTACCTACCTCATGCTATCTGCCACAAGAACCTTCATATCTGTTGCCTCCCAGATTTGACTAATCTAACACACCATTCACTGATCTTCCCTCTGTATAGTTGAGGTCTGTCAAACTCTGCTGTCGAGCTCTGATTTTGCAAACAGGCCCATTCACTTTCACACCTGAATTCAACATAATCTGGAATTAAGGGTCAAGCGGTGACCGTGAAACCATTGTTGATTTTTGGAAAAACTTATTGGTTCACTAGTGTCCTTTAGGGATGGTAACTGCCGTCCTTACCTGGTCTAGCCTACATGTGACTCCAGGCCCACAGCAATGTGGTTGACTCTTAACTGTCTCTGGGCAGTTAGGGATGGGCAATAAATGTTGGCCTGTACAGTGATCCCTGCATCTCATGAATGAATAAAAATGAGGCTCGTGATAATCTGATTCATAACTGTTTCCTGCCACAATTATACTCTTTTAATGCCTATCTAATAAAATCTCACCTTACTTTGACTGGACATCAACTCCTTCAATTGTGCGACATTGTCTAATGCCCAAGCTTTCCAGGCACACTGACACATTTGAAAAAATGACGAAATTTGGCTTGCCTCCTCTCCTGGGAGACTACTGACGGGTGGATAAAGAAAGCAAGGGATCTCCAAATAGCTCCATAAATGACTCACAACAGTAATACATCTTTTGGAACTGTCCTGCCAATTCTAGATATATACTGAGTCCAAACATTGGTGAACTTCTGGGGTGTCCACGTGCTCTGTCATGGGCTCACAAGTGCTTCTATAAGGTTGCACTGCTACATACAGCTGGAGTGAACGAAGGCTGCAAACCACCTACTCCTGGGTTTCAGATGATTTGGTGGCTCCCTTCTGGTTGCTAAGGCCTGGAAGATAACAATATTCGGATGGTCCACCACTGCAGCTACTGGAGGCACCGGGTCACTGGGAGAGGGGCTGAAGAGCAGCTGTCCAGACTTGTGGTGCCCCAAGTGCACTGCACAGATGCAGAGGGCAGTCACTTCCCCTCTCTTGCCTGTGTCTCCTTGGCCAGAATCAAAGCTCAACGCAGCTCTGCTGGGTGGCATATGTTGTTTGTATTCCTGACAGTAAATCCTTGAAGCAAGTATACTACTTGGAACTTAGTCACTGAAAGTAGGACAGCAGAAAAGCTTTAGGGATGTCCTGAAAGCTCCTCTGAAACATACATGCTGACTTATGAGAGACCCTGGCTCCTGACTGTTAAAATGGAGAAGGCTCAGATGGGAAGTCACTGAACACATTGAGGTACTTGAATAGAGATGGACCGAAGCAAAGTTGTGTCAGAAAAAATGCAAATGTCTCCAAATGACAGTCTGCAAATCATACACTGGATTCATTAGCTAATTCAGAGCCTGTTAAATTGGAGAGAAAGTGAGTCACCCTTGACCTAGAAGTGCCGCTGAATCGTTTTCCCAATTATTCAATGAAGGAAGCAACATGGGCACACACCTGATACTCGGCAGCACTTATAGTCTGGACGTACTTCTCCATTATCTGTACATGGCTAAGCAAAGCCTTCGGCAGATCTCCCATACCCTTCTTTGCAACTCCAACACGCTCCTCAAAGCTGACCCCAGAAGCTCATCATCAGTCTTCGGCTCAGTAAAGGGCTGTTCTCTGACCTCCACCTGTCAGTGGCCTTCGCTGCAACAGTCTCTATAAATAGCTCAGTTATGTGTGTAGTACTCCCTCCAGTTTGTGACCCTGAGACTAATCGCAAGCATGTTTCTATCAACATGAGAGTTTTTACTCTGGTGGAAGGTGCTGGAGAATCAAATAATGCTGCATCCTGTGAGGAATCATCCACTTCCTCCTCTCAGAGGTGGTCAATGGGCCCCTGGGCTCAGCAGCTACATGAGTGATGAAGAGGTAGGTCTTCACATCTCTTTTTCCTATCCATGCCTGCTTCGAATCTCCATAAGTCCCATAGTCAAATATGAGGTTGATACCTCCTCGTACACTTGGTGTCACTCCAGTGTCACCATCTACTATTGTGCGGCTAATACGCCCAGTGCCCATGAAAAGGGCTTGGTCCTCTCTAGGTGTCAATGCTCTAATATCTGGCCTCCACTACCAGTCTTGGCCCACTCCTTGCTGCTGTAGGTCTTTATTCCTGCAGGCAGAAAGAGGAATTTTGAGAATCTTCACACAATGATCAATGAAACACAAAGGTTGCTTGCATCCCTCCAGTGCAATGATGGGTTTTACTTCATGCTTCCTTTACCTGTCTACTCTCAAGGGATATCAAGGAGCTAGCAAAGATATGATGAATGCCTATTGTCCAGATGCACAGGCATGTTGGTGCTTTCCAATAGCAGTTCCAGTTATTTGTCCCCTCTCCTATCCATACATAGCCAATTCCAAAGCTCAGTGAGTACCACAGCAAGTAGGACTCACCCTGGTGGAGTGGAGGAGGTCATTCAACCGTTTGTGATACTATACCCAGGACTGTCAGTTGGTGATAAAGGATTGCAATTGGTTGTTAAGCTCTGCAGCTATTTCTGTCCAAGGCACAAGACTTTCTTCTTGTTGTCCCTTGGGAAGAGAATTTCCTCCTAGTCCTTGTAGCCTGGCGGAGAATGTGCGAGAAGGCATCGTTAAATCTTGGGGCCACCAGTACATCTCCTCCATGTATAAGTCTCCTAGTCCATCCTTGCTATCTCCTTGACTGCTCAGTTGAGGAGCAAATCTTGCTTTTAATTCAGCGGTGGTCAGTTCTCAGGGTCTTCTACTCAGTGATGGTCAGAATTAAATGACAGGCAACTGCAACATGGGGTCATTCTTACAGACAGAATGAAGGTGCTCTGCAAAGGGGTCAGTTAATCTGCATTTAGTCTCCCATAATGTAAAACAGACAGCATTGTGAGCAGCAAACACAGTAAACTAAATTGAAAGAAGTATATATAAGTTGCATTTTTACATGTTTGTGGTCTTGGATAGTGAGGAGAGAGAATGTAAAAGGGCAGGTGTTGCATTTCCCACATTGCATGAAAAAGGGAAGGGATTATTGAGGGTGATTGAGAAATGGGCTAGGGTATAACAGAGAGACACCAGAATACTGAAAGGGAAGGAAATAGGAAGATACATTCAGAGGTGGCTTCACACTGCAGGTGGCTGAAATGGTGCTGGTTGACTTTTTGAAGGTAGAGGATGATTCGATGGGAGGTGAAGATGAGCGGAACACTATTCTGGTTCGAGGAATGAGGAGGAAGGGTTGGAGCATAACCATGCAAAATAAGACGGATGTGATTGAGGACCCTGTCAACCACAGTGGTGAGCAGGGGAAAGGAATACATATTAGAAAGTTGTATCATGAGATAAAGTGCAATGGAAATTGAGAAACTGGTGTAATGGAATGGAGTCCTTACAGACAAGAGATCGTGAGGAAATGTAGTCAAGGTGGCTATGGAAGTTAGTAAACTTATAAAATGATATTATTTTACATTAACCTGTTTCCAGAAATGGAAACAGAGAAATTGAAGAAGGGAAGGGAAGAATCAGAGGTGGACGATATGAATGTGAGAAAAGGTCAGAAATTTCAAGCAACGTTCCCAGAAATTTTCCAGGGTTGAAATGTAGTTCTGAAGTTGAACTATCACCAGCATAGGCATGATGGACCATTTCTGTGCTGGTATCATTGAATTCATTGAACCTGATTAGATCTGCAAGTTCCCATATTCAGCATTGTACCTCAGTCACTAATAAGTGCTAGGCAGTTGAGCATGGAATCCTGAACGGCTTATGTGCAGTTTTTATGATGCATTTATGTATTTACTTTCATTTCAAACATCAATAGCCTGAAACCAGGCCATAAATCTTCATATTGACTAAATTTGAACTCAGTTTGATGACTTGTCCTGTTTGTTTGATCCAGCATTCATGAAATTTTGGCACTGAGAAAGCAATGCTAGGTGGCTATAACAAAAAGTTCAGTGCCTGAGCTATAAATACCACAAATTTATTGTTTCGTTGCCGTCTTTCTATGTGACCAATTTGATCATAAAACTCAGAATTGTATGATAACTTATCTTATGTGCCTATTTAGATTCTTCATTTAGTCCTAAAGGTGAATCTTTGTATTTTTTTCTCAACTACATACTGTTCTATCAAAAGGAAACAAAGAAAAATGTTATTTCTATCGTTGTTACAAGCCATTCAACACAATAATCTCCAAAAGAATATGTGGCAGCTTTTGTATAATGTAGGAATAGACTGAGATTATTTACCTCTCTACTTTACACATACAACTATTTATTTTGACGAAATGTTATTCTGTTAAAACTGCCTTAATTTTGTTTCAACTGCATAAGGAAACAGTGCATCACAGATTTAACTTACACATGTTACAATGAAACATGGTATATACTTCAGTTCTGTATTTTCAAGCATTATACTTTAAGTTTATGTAACCATGAATTATTTTTAATATAATGTTTGCTATGCCTGCTTAAAGTGTTAACTTGAGAATTGGCCTATGCATAGAGAAGCATATTTATTTTACAATGAGCAAGTCATAATATAGTTCCTGTACTAAGTATGCCAAGGCACATGCTTTTGTTTTAAGGAAATAAAGTCTCCATCTGTAATGAGTTCTTTTCCCCACAGAATTTGATAGCACTGCAATTTCACTACAGGAATAAATCATTTGAATCTACGAGCAGAAGGAAAGTTTGAATTTTCCATTGTTTTAAAAATTTTAATTAACTGTAGGATACACAAGAACAATAACTGAGCTGCTAGATATTGCTTTATAACATGTCCTTTACAATAATGTGATGAAACTGTGCTTTATTAATACATTGAAAGATTTAGTAAAAATGTCATCTTCTGCATTTTTCAACATCTGACTGCTTCCACACAGCTCTGTGAAGGAGAAATATGGTTCTCTGAATAATGAAAATGTATTTATTACTAGCATAGGAATTAAGATTTATAATATACTGTGTCCCACTGTTCAACAAAATGGAATACAGGACTTTTCAAATGTGCTTCTCATACAGGTAAAATACAATTTGGAGGCAAGGCCTGAATTCAGTAATTATTATAATGTTCCTGAAGAACATATTTTAAGTGTAAAATGTTTCATGGTTTTTAATATGATTTGATTCTTTACAACTTCATTAGCACCCAGGTGTACTGGTCGATAAGGCATAGGTGCATTAATGAGATGTCAAGTGGTGACGTCTGCTATAAGGGTTCACCCTTCCCTGCCTCCTCCCCACACTTCCCCCTAACTCCCCCCATATTGAAAGCTGTCAAATCTAGAAAGCCATTAACAAATCTTGATAAATTACACCATATATAATTTTAATGCTGATTAATTTCAAATTACACAAACTACTTTTGCATAACATTATAGTTCTTTGTCAAATTCACATACAAAGAAAGACGCTCCAGGCATCATTTCATGCAGATAAATTAACTCAGAGATTTAAAAAGAAATAATGATCCTGTAAAGTTTAACCACTTAACTGCTAAAAATCTATTTTCTTATTAGGAATTTCATTATACACATACTTTTGACACATTTTAAATCAGTTGCATCCATGATGTTGTGCAATGTAATGCAATGTGCTTGATGAACAAATCATGAAAGCAAAGTAAAAACACAGTTAAGATTCCATTAAAATATATTACTATGTGGTGCATAGTACTCTTGTAAATTAAATCAGTGTGAATTTGAAATTCCACTAATCTGCATCAGTGCATTACGCTGCACAACTTTGGACCTAAAGCATGTGTCAAGAAGATGGAGGCATTTTTTGGAAAAAGTAATTAACTTTGCAATTCTTTAAACTTTAACGGTGAAGTGCTTCATTAAACCAAATGCTAGAGATATCTCCCTTTGTTCATCTAAGTGTGAGCAGTAGATTTCCCATGTATTTTTTTCCTTAACTGACAGTTTTAGAAATGTCTTAACTATGAAACTTGTTCCTTAGCAATAACATGAAGGTCAATTGCACATCATTTTCACTGACTGGAGATGCTTCTATTGCCTTTTTTCTAATGATCTGCTACTCCCTTTTTCTCCCCCTTTTTTTGCCTTCTTGGTTCTACAACTGGTAAGTGAAAATAAAAGAAAAATCAGTCAGAAAGTTTCAGTCTTACAAAATTGAGAAGATGGGCTTGTATAAATCTTCTTTCCTTTTACAGTAATGCATTGGCACCTTCTTATAGGAATCTGTGGTGTTTGCTTTAATATCCACAACAGAAAAAAAAAGTGAAAGGAAGGCTGCAATTAACAGCACACATTGGAGATTTAATTTTAGGAACAATATTTGTCACTTCCATTACCAACCATTTCTCATTACAGTAACAATCTGATATTGGGATCATTCCACCCAAGCCATGTAAACCTGAGTCTCTCACCATTGCACTGACCTTGTTGGCAGAGGGCCTGATGGATGGTAACAGTGGATGGCAACTAACTGAATTTATTCAGATCTTTCCAACAATATTTGACTCAAAAATCCCATTCAATACATTTTAATGCAACAACAGCACCTTGCTATATGTGAAATCCTGCAGGAATTTTAAATAAATATGAGCACTGATCTTAATAGCAGTGAGTGTAGCAGTTACATTTTGAAAGTACGGCAGTAATGCAGCTAATGTAAAACAGTTACTGAAGCTTACTGTAGCTAGAATGAATGATCCAGTTGGGTTTATGCCAGAATAATAGTCAGGAAGGCTAATTAAAGCATGAGGAGAAGGCTTAGTACTTTAATTAGCTCAATGTTCCTTATTTCAACATAAAAACCCTGGATCATTCATAGCAGCGTATTTGGTTCAGGAAAAGCCATGCTAACATGGATGAATGGCAGGCATGATTTTTATATGTATTTAAGTTAGGATTTTTAGAAATTTTAAGCATGCTTTTCAGTTATGTGTTGGGCTATAGGAATGTTAATTTTCACGAAAAAAGATGTAAAAACTAGCACATGAAAATGACTGGTGGAGAGCAATGGTGAGTTTTCACTTTCGAATACTGTGATTTATAATCCTTATCCTAAAGTGGGAAAAATCAGGAAACAGTAAATAATAAATGGCAGGTATCTTAAGAATTGTGGAAAAACTTGGAAAAGTCAATTATGATAAAGCAATTCTCTTTTACCTTTCATTGAGAACAGAGTTGAATAGTGGTTCTGTCATTAGCTTAGCCTTATGAAGGAGCATCAAGATTCTTGCAGCTTCTGCTTGGAACTGAAAATTGTTAGTTCTCGAATGGACACATGCGATAGATAGGCAGCTGCCTGACCCAGCCCTGTTTCCCAATGGAAGCAGTAAACTGACTTCTGCTGGCATCCTTGGGAATCTCTCTATGCCCATGGAATTGATTCATTCATTTCTCAGCATGAACATTCTTCAAAATGAAGTGCTGGAGGGCATCTAGAGTGGTGCCCCAGCATGGGTCGGCATCTTCTGAGGAAGAAGGGAGAAAATTGGAGGGAGCCGTGTGCACGGTAGGAACTGTATTGTATTCTCAGTGTCAACAAAAAAAGAATATTTACACTTTATGTTTGTTATCAGCGCACCAAACTTCACATTACTTAAATGCTTTCATTCAAAATTAAGCAAGCAGTGTTGCATTTGTTTTCCATGAAACGTTCTCAGTTACAGGAATTAATCTGATGTTGGATTTTACTTAATTTTTTAAAATAGATACAATTACATAGGTTACATGAACATTGATGAACAAATGGTTAATTATTGGTAAGGTACCATCAGTTTTATCCGATAGTTTAGCATGCTACTTACATCCTTAAAATAACACGTTGAGATTAAAATGTTATTCTAAACCTAATAAATAAAGCTGGTAGTTTTTTTTAAAAAAATTGACAAAAACACTTAGCCATTTTCCTGTATGCCCTTCATTTCCATGTGAAGGTCATATATCAGAGATAAAATTCATTAATTTCTCAGTATGAGCACATCATCACCATGAGACTACCAACTAGGATCTCTGTGGCTTGTGCTTTTTGAACATTTTTGTAATGAAGATTAAAACATCATCCCATTGATTACACATGATATTACTAATTTGAATGTTTGTCTGAGTTTTAACTTAAGCTAAGATAAAAATTCACAATCATTGAAAAACAGATGCAGCAAATGCTACATCTGCAGTGCTGGGAAGTGAAGCTGTATAAACCTTCCAATGAGGCAAACATGTTCTGTTAAATTTCTACCTGGTATTTAACTTTCTGTCATCAAGCACCAAGGCATGATGTCGTGATGCAGGTATCTTTGTAAATGGAGCACCCCCTGAAGCAGCAGCTGTGTGTGTACGTTTAACAAAGTAATAAGATGTGTAGTGGATATCTTTAAGATCATTATTTGCATTTGCTTTGAATGCAGATATGGAAGCTCAGAGAAATTGTCCATTTAGTGGGTTTAGCAGCCTGAATGTGAAGGGTTAATGACTTGATCCCTTTGCTGTGAGAAAGGGCAAAGAATCAGATTAAGTGTTGCTCACTTTATATGGAGATGAGGCGGAATTTCTTTTCTCAAAGGTTCTAAACCTTTGACATTCTCTACACCAGAGGTGTTGAGGCTGGTTTATTGAATATTTTCAAAGCTGAGTTAGACAGATTCTTCAGCTTAAGGGTGCTAGAGCTTAGGGGAGAGAAATTGAGTTGAGAACAAGATCAAATCAGCCTGATCAAATGTAATGTCAGCGTATGATTCAGTAGCTGTCTGGGAACAGAGATCAGAATTTACCATCTGACATTGTCCAGTCCCATCAATGCAGGCAGCCAGCAAACTTCTTATTGCCTTGTGATTTTCTGATTGGAGCATGTATCTGAGTGCTGTTCAGTGCTGACATAGCCACGTGTCTGGCGAGTATAGATTCCAGCTACTGTGCAACTTTTAGAAGTAGCCTGCTTCTCTTAAAAAGGAACTTCACTCAAGGAAGGAGGCTGCTGATGATTGCCAGGACTGCAAGTGGCTGCAAGTTGAATACATCTGAATAAACGGAGGTCCAGGGAAGAGAAAGGATTTGAAGATTTATCAATGCACCACTGAAGGCCTAAGATATGGAGGTCAAAAGAAGGAAAGAGATTATGCTTCCACAGTAGGTGGCCCTAAAGGGAAGAGGCTTACAAGACAGGTGCACTCTCAGAATCTACCTGAGGACATGACCGCAGGGCTGCAGAAGTTCAATGAACTTATTTGGGCATTTAGGGTCAGTGAATTCATCTTCAAGGAACTTCTCCTATCTACCACATGATCAACGCTCACGCTGCTCAATGCCCCAATCACTCACCAGAACAGTCTTCAGCAGTCAGGATTCAGATACTCCACCTCAAATACTTTGTAATGATGCCAACCTCATAACCAACTCTAGTAGTGTCCACATTCTGTTGTGTCATATCTCACCTTTCGTATTACTTTAAGAGACATTCTCATGATACCATCACTGTATACTGGTATAAAAGTCTCACACTCCATCTGACCCTGCAATCATGATGCATTGCATACTGGAATATTACTCTTTTTGTATTCTATCTGCTTGATGTTATCCAAGACACTTATGTGCCAATTAATGTAATGTTTAGCTGTCATAAATGCTTGCTAGTTTCTTCAATGCCACAATGTCCACATGCAGTTCTTTTTTGCATTACAGGAGCTAACATAAGGACTGCTGCATTCAGCTACAATACCCTGCTGGAGACAAATTCACATCGTGGTTAGCAGTGGTAGTTGTCAATGAAAGACTTCAAGATCTCAGTGGCAGGTATTTGGAAAATAATTGAAAACCAACTCAACAACAGCTTTGGACAGCAGATAATTATGACAAAGGGACAGTTTCTCACCCATCAGCAGCATAAGTGTCTGTGAGTACATACAGGTCTGGAGAAAGTGCATTGTCAACAAGAATACAGACCTTTTTTTATTAGAATGTAAATTGTTCATAGATGTTTTTTGTTCATAGAATCCCTACAGTATGGAATCAGGTCATTCAGCCCACTGAGTCCACACCAACCCTCTGAAGAGCATCCTACCCAGACCCACCCCAGTACCTTATCCCTGTAACCTTACATTTCCCATAGCCAACTCACCTAGCATGCACATTCCAGTACACTATTGGCCACTTAGCAAAGCCAATCCATCTAACCTGCACATCCTTGGACTGTGGGAGGAAACTAGAGATAAGAGGAATCCCACGCAGACATGGGGAGAATGTGCAAACTCCACACAAATGGTTGCTCGAGGCTGGAATTGAACCTGTGTCTCTCGCGCTGTGAGACAGCAGTGCTAACCACTGAGTCAAGTGCTTCTTTGAAGAAAGAAGAAATTTCTAAGATAGTCATGTCTTGTAAAAACAAAAAGCCTGAATTTACAAATACAACCAAAACTAACTGAAGTACAGTGAGTACGCCGACTCTCTTACAAAATGCACAAGAAGGCAACGGAAGGCAAACTCCTAATCATAGCCTGAATCCACTGATATAGTTATTGAATTACAACTATTCAAGCAGCAGATGCATTACTATTTTAAAGATAAAGGGATAGATGATCCTGAGAAAAAGCTGTGAAGATCTTGCTTGCCATTGGCAATGAAGAGCTTTGCAGAATTAACACATCCAGTCTTTCCATGGATAATCAGAAGAGGACAGGTGACTAATGATAATTGAAGCAGAATACTGCAGATGCTGGGGATATCTGAAACAAACACAGAGAATGCTGGAGAAACTTAGCAGATATATCAGTATCGGCAGAAAGACAAACAGAGTTAGCGTTTTGAGGCTGATGTGACTTCTTCAGAACATGTGACCAACAGGCTGATACAATACTGGTAGCAAGGAACATGTAAAGAAGCTGCGCAAATGCAAACACATTAGAGTCAACCAAGCAAAAGGCAAATTTCACAAGACCATATTGTTTTCCTTACACTTTATGTCAATATTATATGGCAATCAAAGCTTTTGCAACCACTAATATACGTCCTGAAAAGGCAGGACAACACACATGGAAAGCTAAAGTTTACATAGCTGCTAGTGCCAACATTTTACCACTATACATCCTGAAAGGCAGTTACACCTCAGCAAGTGGTGCTGTACAGCGAGGCTTACAAGAGGCTAACTTACAGCATATAAGTTATTCACCAGTTTCATGCATTGGCAGAATCACACTGCAATGTTAAACTCATCTTGGCTTCCTGAAATCATCTCCCTTGTTTGGTACTAAGGGTGTAACAGTGGCAAGACTGCAAGTATACAAAGATCTTTGAATAGTCACCATTGGTGGAATCCAAACCATGCCCACTATGATGGAGCGGACCACACATGGTGCAATCGAACCTGCGATTTGATCTGCAAGGAGTTGACTTTGAAGTGAAATAGAAGCCAGGTATCAGGATGACTATTCCTGATGCATTAAGCTGATTAACCAACGCACACAAACTTATTTCTCTTTATTTACACTATGATGCTCTAGACCTATGAAGTTGAAGTTATTCTGAAGGTTACTTTTATGTTTGGGCCAGACAGTGAACAGCTGCAATCAGCAACAGTCAAAGATGAGCAACTGTAAGAATTGTAAAAAGATTATTATCCACAAATAGCCTGACAGTATTAAAGGAGTACCTAAGAAGATTTTGTTCATTTGGAAATGAACATGTTATATCACAACAAGTCATATTTAAAGACAAATAAGTCTTAATAGCAAAGGCATTTTGTCAAGATATAATGTTTATATTACACTCTGGGTACTGAATGCACAAAATGGCTAGCATATGAATGTGTGTACTGGCCAGGGATGAATGGTATAAGATACTTAACCACCATGAATGCATGTGAGATATGCCAAAGAATCAAACCCAGCAGCAGTGGAGGTCTCTTCATCCCACCTGATGTTCCATCCACTCCTCGGACAAAAACAGCAGTAGACCTATTCAGAGAAGATTGAATCCTTGTGATGGATAATGTCTCTAAGTGTCCATTGCTCACTGCCTTAGCAACATAATGAGTGCAACCATCATTGACATGGTGAGTACTATTTTCAGTTTATTCAGCATCTGAATCAGATAGTGACTGACAATGGATAGCAATCATTCACCAACATGATGAATTATGTTTGGTCACACATCAACTGCATATTGATGGAATGGAATCTTATATGATTTCCAAATGACATGCAGATTCCACAGAGTGATGTCAATGGCTTGCTGCACCATCCAGAATGCAGCTACCTTGAGAAAGCCATGTGCCGCTTCTTTCTGCTTTCTGCAAAGAGAGAGAAAATGATGAATTCAGTTGTTCTTGCATAGGGCCTCTTTCAATTCCCTCATGCACTGATGGGGTGGGTGCTGGCATATGTTCACAATATCAACTGCTTCTGAGTGGAACGATCTGGTCACATACAAGCGTATAATGATGGTGATCTTGATGTTTACTGGCAGTAGCAGCCTTGTTCTGTAGTGAGACTCCAGGTCCTGGTGAATGAGATGTGAGCACTTCTTTGGTGAATCTCAAGTGTCTCAAACTTTCATCCTGGCTGAGGTGGAGTGGAATGAGTGCTCAGTGTAAACCTGTTCACGATAGGGCCTTCAATCAAAAGCCCTCCTCCCTCCGTGCAAAGCCTTCCCTCTCTGCCATCTCTGTTCCTTGTACTGGTTATGTTTCAGAGCCGGGTACACTGCAACTGGAATTCCTCAGCTATTGTATCTTTGGACAGAATCTTATCGGGGTCTGAGCAATGTGGGTTGTGGCGAGATGTATGGCAGAGTTGGGTGACAAGTCCGGTGAGGCACATCTCAACATCAGAAATAACTTGCACCATCTTTTCTATTTTTCACAAATGGTGAGGTAAGATTTTCACTAGGCAGTGGTGAGATGCCAATTGAGGGTTATTATTGCTTGTTAAAGACCTTGCTAACACTTCAACCTGCCTCATTAATGTTCAGCCTCCATCTTACCAGACTTGCCAAACAAGATCACATCAAGGAAACTTGACAAGAAAGCTAAAGTGGGCTCCTGATGGATACAGCTCGCTGCTTGCTGTAAATAATCTTAATGTTGGAAACCAGGTACCAACATCTCAGGCACTCTCCTGGGCACCAGCCACATGCCATCGCACATCCACAGACATTGGCATCCAACATGTGCCAGCTTCTAAAAGCCCTCACGGTACGTCTTCGATTCACTTACGGGATGGTTCTGTATTTCAAAACTGCACCTCAGGTTGCACCAACAACAATTATTGTGATACTGTAGCCAGGACACTGTGCAAATCAGGAGCACTCATTCAGCTCAAGGATTGGACTAGGCTGCATCTCTGGCATATTCACTCACTGTCATAAGTGCCCCCTCACTTTGAGCCTACCTGGATGATCACAGCATCCTTGCCATGCATTGCCTTTATAACCTTACCTCCTCAGCCAAGAATACCAGGCTCATACTGCTGCTGCCTTGCCATCAGTTAGTGCAGACACAAAGCCAGGAATCTTAATATCATTGTCAGCAGTCTTTAGTCATCAAGAAAGATAGCATTCACTCAGGGGTCCAGGTGCAGCAAGACAAGGGTAGCCTCTGATACTAGTCCAGGCCCTGCTTAAGGAGGATGAGTCAGGATCCTTTCCTCATAAGGGGTGAAGAGCCTCATGACAGACAACACACCAGCCAGCTTGACTCTTTCTGCCCAGTTTTAGGCTGTTTTTCTCATTGAATGAGAGAGAGGCAGGTATCATGGCAGATATAAGCAGGTGGCACAGCTATTACAGTTGGTGCAGGTGGGTCGTGTCTCGAGTAAAGGTGAGCATGAGTGGGGAAGATGTTGCAGGCAATAGTGAGAGTGGTGGAACAGGCATCTTGTTGGGAGGTGGGTACAGTAGGAGAGATAGAGTGTGTGTGAGGTATCAGAAAGAAGTTTTTTTTATATTCATTCACAGGATGAGGGCGTCACTGGCTATGCCAGCATTTATTGTTCACCCATAATTGCCCAGAGGGTAGTTCAGAGTCAACCACATTGCTGTGGGTCTGAAGTCACATTTAGGCCAGACTAGGCAAGGATGGCAGTTTCCTTCCCTAAAGGACATTAGTCAACCAGATAGTGAACCACTCGGCAAAGGATTCATGGTCATCAGTAGACTCTTAATTCCAGATTTTTATTGATTTCAAATTCCACCATCTGCCATGGTGGAACATTACCTGGGTCTCTCGATTAACAGTCCAGCGATAACACCACTAGGCCGTCACCTCCCCATGGTGATGATACTTATGTTGGCTGACAGGAGAAAGATCTTCTTCCTACAGTGCAGTAAATTCCTCCAGTGGCTGAGATTGCTTTGACTAGGGTGATAACCTCAAGCCAGGCTAGCATGATCTGATATTATAGTCTCCAGTAGTGGAAGAGGAAGTCTCTCAGCAACACTAACGCAGCTGATTGATTGTAACTAGTGCCTTGAGACTGGGCACATTGGACTGAGAGGGGTACTGATATTGGAGAGTTTATCCTGCCAGGATATCGGCAGGATTTTGGAGATTGGGATGTTCCTCATCCTCATTATCCCAGGCATTCATTAAAGTTGTGCGCATTTTTTAAAGTTTTAAAGAGACAAGTCAAATTAATCAGAATGTCTGAGCGTCAGCAGCTTGATGTAACAACCTCCTGACGTTGAGAATGCACAGTGCACCCATGCAAGCATTCTTCCCAGCAGAGGGGACCACAGGGCATGGCTGGAAGCTTGGCCATGCCATTTGCTGAATTCAGGGTATTTGTCCCAATTTTATGGACTAATCTGTCATAGGATAAAGTGTAAAATCTGCAATAATTTTCCTCATTTTATGACAAACTTAATATTTTAAAATTGCTGAGCATTGTATTTTATTGTGGTTTTTGAAATTGTAGAAGTACAACTAAATTAAGAACTATGCCCCATCAGAAAAGAATCAGTGAAGGAAAAGGAGGCGGTAATGGGAGGGGAGAAAATGCAGGAAGTGAACTCCTATCCAGGATTATTTTGAGCCACAAGAGCTACTGCTGGAAACAGCCCAGATGTAGCTTCTAAATGGGATGGTCACATTGTGACAATTAAGGATAATTTTGTTTACAATTTTACATCAGTGGATCATTATGTCTTTTATTTTAGGAGGAAGGGAACAGCTCAAAGAGGATATACTGAATCTGTGATGGGTTACAGTATCCAATGTGTAATAAAATGGTCATTTCATGATGTTTGTTTCCAATAGGATGGGTGGATCTTATCATTGTTTTGCTTTTCTCTCACAGAACTGTTTGCACATGTGTTTTCTAAAAACCCAGAAATAACGTTTGAACAATATGATCCTACGGTATCCAACAAGACCCTGGCCCAATACAGCCTATTCCCTACAATGTGGAAACAGGCCATTTGGCCCAACAAGTCCACACTGCCCCTCTGAAGAGCATCCCACCCACACCCAATCTCCTATCCCTGCATTTCCCATGTCTAACCCACCTAACCTAAACATCCCTGGGCACTTTGGGCAATTTAGTATGGCCAATCTACCTAAACTGCATATCTTTGGACTGTGGGAGGAAACCCACGCAGACACAGGGAGAATATGCAAACTCCACACAGACAGTCACCTGAGGCTGGAATCAAACCCGAGTCCATGGTGCTGTGAGGCAGCAATGCTAACCACTGAGCCACCGTGCCACCCCTTTATGTGACTTTACAAACTGCTTCCTAACCTTGACTCATGCAGTCCCAGACCCAACTTTGCCGTTGTCAACTTCTGACCAATGTATTCAGCAGTAACTTGCTGAGGTATCAATCTATAGTCTTGAAACTATCACACCAATGCTTACCACATTTGTATGAAATTCATTTGTCAACTATTTTACCAGTGGCATTAGCTCATTGTGGGTTAGTGCCTTCAACAAAATAATTGAGAAAGGAATTTCACACAACTCTGCTAAATATTTTTGTTCTAATATTTGTACACCATAATTTGAAAGCCCACACTTATATATAGAAATACAACTTATAATCTGGGCAACTGTTTCAGTTGAAAAAATGATGAGCAAAGGGTTTACTGAACAGTATCAGGATGTTTCAATTTAGATTTGTTAAACTGTTTTTTGAATTATACTTACAATGGAAACTTGTCATCAGGGAAAACTGTTTGACTTCTTATTTATTTGTTTTAGTGAATCATAGATCATTCGGATGTGACAGCACTTGGAAACAAAATAGTCAAAATTGTGTTAATGTACTTAGTGATCAAAATGTGTTACATCTGCTTTTCATTAGGGGGAGGTGATGGCCTAGATGGCATTATCGCTGGACTGTTAATCCAGAGACCAGACAACATTCTGGGGACCTGGTTCGAATCCTGCCCTGGCAGATGGTGGAATGTGAATTCAATAAAATATCTGGAATTAAGAATCTAATGATGACCATGAATCCATTGCTGATTGTTGGGAAAAACCCATCCAGTTCACTAATGTCCTTTAGGGAAGGAAACTGCCATCCTTACCTGGTCTGGCCTACATGTGACTCCAGACCAACAGCAATATTGTTGACTCTGAACTGCCCTCTGGCAAATTAGGAACGGGCAATAAATGCTGCCTAGCGAGCGATGCCCTCATTTCGTGAATGAATAAAGGATTCACAGATTTATCGACCAAGCTAAGCAAAATGGGAAATCACACTATACAATTTAAAACAAGTTAATGCCTCAGATTAAGGCACTTTAAAACTGATACAATCACATGTAATTGATCTGTACCCTCTCACTAAAAATATGAACCTTTCCTAGCAGAGAGGAGGAGATATATGAGTAGAGCATGTGGTCATTCATGCATTGTTTCCCCTCCAAAGTGGCATTCCTATTTGAAAAGAATGATGAATTCTACAGTGTCCTATTCAACAGTCCTCCCATGACCAACTCCATTAAAAAAGACAGCTCATTCTGTCATTTCTACTTGTGAAACTTCACTATGTGCTAATTAATTGCTGCATTTGCTACTGATCATCAGTAACTTCACTTCAGAAGTGCTCTATTTAGTGTAATGCAGTTTGGAAAGTTGATATGGTGGCACAAACATGGAAACACTTTAATTGTTTTTTACTGCAATCAGTGTTGACAAAGATTGAAATCTGGAAAGACTGAAGGAAATTAATCTCTTCATCTTTAAGACAAGACTACATATAGGCCTGATTGGGACATACAAGTGAAAATGATACACAGGGGTAATTCTGGAACATTGCTTGGCTAAGATATTATCGAAGGACAAGAGGGCATGAATGTAAATGGGCAAATAAAAAAAGATTGTCTTTTGGAAATTCTTCTTCATGGACTTACGTGTAGAATAGTTGGAACTAAAAGCTTGAAATTATTTAAAATACAATATATAAAATGGCAGAGGAGCAGAGGGTTGAGTGTTCTTGGCACACCACCTATAAAATATCTGAAAGAAGGTTTCAGCCAACTGGTCATATCAACAGAGCCCTATAATGCTAGGTCCCTGCTCCCACTAGATTGTCCACGAACTGTCAGTTCTCATCTGTAAAGGCTCTTGCAGTATTGTACTTCAAGGATTTAGTTTTGTTGCATTGAACTACATTGAGACAACTTATGGCCTTATTTCACGTTGAAAGGCTGGCTACAAGTCACTTACTGGTAGCCCACATTAAATTAGGTGGGTAGGGATGGGGAGGTTAGCAAAAGAACAAAGATCATTTTGAGAACTCTGAGGCATTACTCAACAAAATCAGAGGCACAGGATTTTAGTTCCTGAGAAGTGTAATTATTTTGTTGCTCTATTAGATTGTTAAAGTAGACTTCCAAAACTTTTGGTTGTAGTCAACTCAAAGTCGAAAGGGATTCCATTTATAAATGTGTTATGTGGAGAAGGATGATCAGCAGAAAGCTTTTTTAGATGTAATTGCAGTAAGATAATATAAGAGGTGGAGAGCATCGACTCTGAGTTGGCAGATGACCACATTGGTCACTGGGACTCAAAACGTTGAGTCTATTTTCTCTCCAAAGATGCTGCCAGACTTGCTGAGTTTCTCTAACATTCCTGTTTTTGTTTCTTTCAGATTTCCAGTATACGCAGTTCTTTGTCTTATTTTAGATGTAAAAATAAACTAATATTTCCATTAGAATGACCACAAAGATCACCTTCAGTTACGTGGAGCAGACAGTCCAATGACTAAATTATTCCAGGTGCATCCTTCAATAATCTTTTTTATTATATCTGAGATTATGGTGGATTATACTTCTTTTGTTTTACCACCCTCACCTGACAGTGACAATCTCCTTGGGAAATATGAAATGAAGCAGATGGAAAGAACAGTAATATCTTGCAGATGATTAAATCACTGGAAATCAGAAGGCTGTTGGCTACTGAAAAAGCACCATGAGAAATCCCATCCTTTTCTTCATCATCTCATCCAATGTACTTTTTCCTTCCTTCTTGGGCTTCCACTAGAAGCTCCACTGAAACCAAGTGTGTTTCTTACCTTCATTTTTTTAAATACAGAAATCTTAACTCTCAGATACAATGTCTTTATTCACAGAACATGATTTGTACCCAACATATCAATTCAACACACATCCAATTGAAATTGTCAACCTGATTCTTTCCAAAATGGTACATCCTCCTTTTGACAGTAACTGTTGAGCCTAGAGTTGCATCTAAGAGGTTCACCTGAAGAAGGAACAGGGTGGGAAAATGATAAGAGTGTGTCACTGTCATGGTCCAGGGCCATCAGTGATTTGAGCTCTTTGTGAAGCTCATATGCCAAATGAGCCAGTTTCAGAGTTGCAGCTCACCTGCTAATTTGGAAGTAGAACAGCCTCACCTGCCTCTTGGCTTCAGTGAGTGAGGAGGCTGAAGAGGTGGAGGCTTTGGGAAAGAGAGCACCAACATCCAAGTCCCTCTCCTTGACATCTCTCTGGCATTTGTCAGATCCCTATGACAAGACTGATAGAATATACGGTGGCACCTGTGCTTCCTTTGAGCTACTTCTCTTAACCTATCATCAGGCTGCCATTACACAGCTTAGGGTATACACCTTGCAGTCTATGATTTGTGATAGAACTTAGGACTGGCAAAAAGAGTTCACCTATGAACATTACTCAGCAGCAAAAAGCACGGGAGGTATAATTTGTACCAGAGTTGACTTCTAAAAAATATTGTGCATTTGCACCTCACACATCCATAAGGCTGAATCTTACAGTTTTTTTTATATAAGTCCAAGTTGTGTTGAGTTTGGTTGAGTCACTCTTGCTGCAAGGCTGAGCAGGTTTTCTCACCAAATCTTACCAAGCCTATTATATTAATTGCCATTTGAAGCCTCATGGCAAGATCATGTCTGACTTCCAGCCCATCTTACACACACCATTTCTGCAGCAACTCGCTTCTTAGAAGAAAGCCTCCCTAGGAGCTCCAATCCTTGCAGTACACCATCTTCCAAAGCCCACTGCACACTGGCAGAACGTTCGCACCTGGAAGTTGTGCTGTTTGGCTGCGGAAGGAACAAGGAGAGATGCCAGAGAAGTGAGGATGGCACCATGCTTCTCTGAGAGGGACCTAAAGGTCCTTGTAATGGTCCAGAGGATAGAAGTCCTCTTCCTGGAGGAATGACAGAGGACACCATGCCAGTATGGTCAGAGATTGCTACCCAGATCAATGAGTTCCCCAGGGTGTGAGGGATGATGCTGCGTTGCCACAAGAAGGTGAATGACCTTCCCTGCTCTGCCAAGGCAAGTACCACACTCTATGCTCTGCTACCTTACAATTGTATGCCAATGTACCCATATCTCACCAAAGCTTATGCTCTGATATCCCCTCTGTTGAATGAAACATGTTCCCTCACTGGCTGTAATTATTTCCTCCCATTCTCCCACATCAATTACCTGTCTGCCGTCTGTGTTGCCTCGGAGCACCTCAGTACCTTCCCTCACATGCACCTACCCTATCAGCCATGCCACACGGGTGGTAGGGTGCCAGATATCCATGTCCATATCCTCTCCAAGGAAAGGATATTTGACCTGGCAAAGGACAAGGACCCTCATCTGGGGTGCAAACACATCAATGTCCCAGTACCCAAGTAAGTAACATTGACATTACACTTCAATGCTGACATTAACCAGGTAGTCATTTCAATGCATTGACCACCACCATTAACCAGTGATTGCAATGTCTCTTCCTCTTGTGTCTTTCATCTTCCCAAAGTCCAACCTGTCTCACACAGAGGAAAATTCCTTGAGCTCCCTGGATGAGAATGCTGAGGTGTTGGAGGGACCATCATCAAGATTGCATCTTGGACCACCCAGCAGCATTCATGATAACACATCAGTGGGGTCCATAAGCATGCACACTGTGGGATCACGCAGAAGTGAGTTGCACACACAGACAGCTCTACAGATGGGTGAGGGAGAAATGCTCCAGTCCACTGCCAGTTGGAAGTGACCATCTACTGAAGACCAGGCATCTGCTGAGCCCCCGTGTGAGGGAAGGTGACAGGTCCCAGGGCTGTCAGGTCAGTATCTGTAGTGGGGTGAGGAAGTTGGGTCAGGGTCTGGGGCATGTAAGGGGTTAGGGAAAGTGTAGTTAGAGGTGTGTGAGCTAAGTATGCGTTCAGTTTTAAAGGTACTCAGAAGTTAGACTCCAACTTTTCTGGAGTAACTATTTTACTTAATTTCATCAGAACCATCAGAAATCTCTGATTCAGATTACCTATTCTTACTCTTCCTTTTACATGTTTCCCTATTTTAGCCTCTCTTACAGATTCTTTTTCTTATCTTTACCACTTACAGATTTCCCACAGTTAGCATTGTTTCTATAAATTTCCATTCTTAGCCTCTTATCACATGTTTCAGCTATCTGTCTTCTCTCTACAGATTGTCTGTAGTCAAGTCTTTCCTCAGAGTATGTCGTGTTCTCCAATTTCCTCAAACCCATACATCTTCGACTCAGCTTTGTAGACAGTGTGTCTTGTACACAAGTCACACACACATATTTCCTCTAAGTATTCATGCTCTCTGGCTTGCATGAGACAGTTACCACCACGCCATTGCTCCACACATTTTTCACCATTAACACTCACTCAATATCAAGTATCACTCAAGTATTTTCATTGTCGATCCTCCCTTTATGTGTGTTGTGCTGTTCACTTTAAGCATTCCCATGTCACATTTTCTCTTTTTGTAGAGATTTCCGATTTCAAACTTCCTTCTCAACTCTCCTTCTGCACTTCTCTCTACAGATGCCCCCTGTCAGCATCCTCCCTAAGCATTGCACATTCAAAACTTCCTCTTCCAAATTTTGACTTGCAACCTTCCCTATAAATTTATACTTGCAGACTTATGGTTATGTTCTTGATCTCAGTAGTGCTTTGGAGATCTCTCAGCTGACCCAATTCTTTAACCACTGCATGTTTGCTGTCATACAATGGCCAAGGCTTAGCCTTACCCAAAATGGGAACAAAGAAAATCAATAAATAAAAAAGAGAGAGACGGGTGGAAGGAAATAGAGCAAAGCTCAAATTGTCAAAAGTTAAACTCTGTGCATCTTTGCCAAAATCTATCCCAGGGTTAGGAATTATTCTTGCAATGTGAGAAATGCTATCAGCAATAACATAATTATATAGACACACAGCTGCATATTCCAGTAAATTCATTCATAAATACTCAAGACAGCAAACTTAGAAAGAAGCAAATATTCTTACCATTTTATTCAGTTATAGGGTGAAATGATAAACACTTCTGTGGAAACCACTGTGAAAAAAAATCACCACAATGTGTTTTGTCTTAAAATTGAATTTCAATCTGAACTGTTTCACATTGGAGTTTAAAAGCATCACTCTTCAGTTATGTAAATCCAGTTCAAAGCATTGTTCCCTTTGATTGGATTAAAACTTCCCAACTGCAGTATGTGTAACCAAAGAGCTACTAAGAACACATTATTTTCAAGGTAAGAACAGATGTTTCTTAATCTACCGGCACCATACATTAGGGTATTCAGATTATTCCATGGTATGTTACTGTGAATAACTTACTTGCTCCATCATTATGTGGGTCATTAAAGACATAAACGAGCTTTTATGCTCTAGTTTCATACAGCTGTCAGCAACCAGTCCTGTGATAAGTGTGTACTTTAGCAAATGCCTTGCACTTTGAAAAATCAAAACAACTCTTATTGCACAACACCCAGAGGATAAGGGCTGTTTTGTGATCGGTTTACATTTTTGCTTGTTCACAGTTAATTACTGAAATCAAAACATGTAGTGAAGGCATACAGCGTCTACAAAAAACATATCGACAGGGTAAGCTTTGGAATTGAAACGGACACTGAGCCTTATAGTAAGAGCTATGTTGCACATTCTATGGTAGAGTCACAAATGTGTGATTTGGCGGATGTGACCCCCACATATCAGTGTTACAAAGGTGTATGGGGGAGGTGCCATTTATTCTCATAAATAGGGCAGATTCCAGGCCAGCCTTGACCCACTCATTGTTGACTTCCTAAAGAAAACAGCTCTCGACAGCTGAGGAAAAGAATTATTAGGGGTGTTGGAATAGGAAATGTCCAAAGTTCCTGACATATTGTGATTGGCTCCAAGCAGAGGGAAGCAGCAAGGCAGAGTTAGCCCTAAAGGGTGCTGGACTGTGCTGTTTTAACGTACACAACTACATCCTCATACAAGCAGATGGTAAAAAATAACTTTTGCGGAAACCTGCAATGAACTTGTCTTGCTTTCACTCTAGGGACTATTAAGAAACTCAACCAAAGGGTAAGAGTATGGAATCAATTTTTTTAGCATCTGTACTTCAAACACCATCTAAATGATTCTGTCATCAACACAAAATGGGAAAGGTTACAATTTATGTAACAAATTGAGTAATTAGGGGCTTGAGCATAAATGACAATTCTTCCTTAATATCTGAACAAACATTGTAACTGGACTCACTGGATTTTAAGGAAATAGCCACTTTAGTGAACTACATGCACCATTGACAAGCACTCAAGCAACTCTACTGAAAATGGAAAGAGTCAGGAATACTGACAATGTTTCACAAGGTTTAGTCATAACATGCTGTACGAAATAAATTGCAGGTTTTGGAATTTATTCTCATAGTCAAGGGAACATAATGAACTTGGTATGAAAAATATTGTAGCCTGCTCCATTAAATAAAATAAAAAGATTTTCTAATTTCTCTCGATAGCATGCAGGGGCTAAAATTGCTGCGATAAACAGATGCAAAGATGTCCCAATTTTCACAGCATCATACAGTACAGAAACAGGCCCTTCGGCCCACTATGTCTATACTGACCAACAAGCACCAAACTACAGTAATCCCATTTACCTGCACTTGGTCCATAGCCTACTATGCCCTGATATTTTAAGTACACATCCACACACTTCCTAAATGTTGTGAGAGTACTTGCCTCCACCACCCTTGCAGGCAGCATGTTCCATATATCTACCAATCTCAGGGTGAAAGAAGTCTTTTCTCAGATCTTCTGTAAACCACTTGCTCCTCACCTTAAACTTACATCTTATGGCCTTAGACATGTCTGCCATGGGGAAGAGATTCTTACAATCTACCCTGTCTATGCCTCTCATAATTTTGTATACCTTAATCAGAGCTCCCCCAACACACCAGCATGCAATGAATTGTGCAATTTTCCTTAATAAGCTTACACGCCTATGAAGTGAATTTAACAATAAAATGTGGTTAAAAGGTTTGAGAATGCAGCTCCTGTAATCCACATAAGTCATCATAGCTCTTACCTGTGGGAGGAATGTATGTAAATAGCTCTCCCTAAGGTAATACGCCATTCTTCTCGTTTGAAGAATGACCACCATTTTGCAGAATATGACTGATTCAATGGGTTCTTACCTAAATTAGATTAGTTTATGTTTAACACAAAACAAAATGCAAGCACATATGGATATATCAATGCTATATGAATTTATATTTGCATAGCTGTTAGCCGTGGCAGAAGGAGCATGGGGGAAGGGGTTGTTGAGGGACTGCCATAGTTTGTATATTCCCTCCTGACCAGGTTAGCTATTCTGCCTTTTCTCATAAATCCATGTGTTTCGTTTCCTACCGAATATCTTTGCAGAATGGAGGGGGCGGAAAAAGAAACATGGTAAACAAGGATCTCCTTTGTACTGGAGCGAAACATAACTTATGAGTAAATTCACTTATTCCAGCTGAGTGTACCAGCAAAATATTTACTCTGTTTAGGCGTTCTGTTGATCAAAAGCCATTTCTTCTTCCATATTCATTTCCCATGGTAACGTTTTATATTAAAGGTATGATAATATTAATGGAAACATTTATGCATTTTATAATTGTAAAGCCTGTCAGGACACATAGGCGTCATAATAGTCACTATTAATAGTCTTTATTTTTACATTCTTATTAATAATCCTTATTCCTACATTCTTATTGTCCTGTAAGGAAGTGATATCTAATTAGGAACATGTACGAACCTGATCAAGTGCCTGGAAAATGATTTAGTAATGGACCTTTAAAATGGTCATCTGCGGGTTCATTAACCCCAAACAGTGAGGAATTATGCTTTTCTTGGCAGGTCTCCCGGCCTCGTCTTCAGATTCTCACTAAGCCCAATTGAAGTAAAAACTTAAGTTTGAAGAATTTTGCGAGAAATCCTATTTGTTTTCTTTTGATCAAGGAGGTGTGTCAGTATGAATGTGTAGTTTCCGAAACACCACACAATTACAAATAAAACTTCATTGCTGACGTGCCTTTCTTCATGAAAAACATTAACCTGTTACATTTAGAATGAATAACCAAGTCTATTATCAACTATGAAAAAGCAGCAGCATTAATGTGTCAATCCAATTCATATTCAGGTCTGCTGACTCACATTCACTACAATGTGAAATGATGATCATGTTGCTGTGCGCTGTTAAATCTTGACCAGAGAAAAGATGTTATAGAGGCAATGACACTGTTTTATTCGTAGCATTGGGAAGCAAGAGTGGCTCCAGTATAATTGGTTTATTCTTTGAAAATGCAATCACTTTTTTATTTACACAATATACGTGGCAGAATCTTTGACGTTCCTGAGAGGGCCTAAGCTCAACAGCAGTGTTACAAACCAGTGATGTAATTGGAACCCACATCATGCTCATCCACTTTAAAGTTCTGCATCACAAACAATGCCTTGACCCCCGTAATCAAAGTCACCGATGATAACTTGTTCAACTGTGACTCTACTGCGTTTCTCTTCTTACCTGTAAAGATCTGAAAAGTATGAAACAGACTACATTCTTTCTTTATTTTCACAGCCCACTGTTGATGCTGTTGTGCTCTCGATTTGAAGCTGGAGCTTGAAAATGTGAGAGAAAAACATCAGCTCACAGCCACTGCAACAGAAGTCACTGAAATATCTTCAAAAGTCACAATTACTGGCTGGTATTTCCATTCCCAACCCTGTGTATTGAGGCTAAGTGCAGACTCCTACCACAGCAAATTATGTGCTTACTGGAATCCACTTCCAGAAAACAACCAGGACAAATCCTGAATACAAACTCCACATTCTCAGTCATTTTGAAAATATCAGATAAACAACTATTCATTATAAGATTTTATATACATAAGCATGAGGGATGATTCAACAGCTTACTCAGCATAGTTCCATTTGGTTTTATTTCTTCAAATACATACAATGAATAAAATATTTCCACATTGAGATAAGGAATTGCTCTATAGTTATGGCCTAGATATTTGGATAAATTAAGGATTGTCTGTGACCCACCAAAACTGCGGAGATACTTACTTTAAAATATAGAAACTAGAAAGTGTGTTAATTATAGAATCATGGATATTTTATGACATAGTAAAAGGCCACTTGGCCTATTGGGTCAATGCTAGCCAATAAACGAGTCACCCAAACCTATTCCCTTTCCCAATATTTATCATTGAGTCCTCTCACAATGTAAAAATCATGAGTTTTGTGTTTTAGCGATGCCGATTCTGGATAAATTTCTGAATTTCTGAAGAAGGGTGCCAACCCAAAATGTCAACTTTCCTGCTCCTCTGATGCTGCCTGGCTTGCTGTGTTCCTCCAGCTCCACACTGTGTTATCTCTGACTCCAGCATCTGCAGTTCTTACTATCTCTGCACTTACGTAGGTGTTGTCTTTTGGTTGAGATACCAGATTGAAGCCCAACTTGCTTCAGAATTTTCTGAATTTCTGAAGAAGGGTCTTGACCCGAAACGTCACCTTTCCTGCTCTTCTGATGCTGCCTGGCCTGCTGTGTACCTCCAGCTCCACACTGTGTTACCTACATAAGTGCAGGAGAGTTAGACTTGATCTTTTGTGCTTTGCAGGTCCTCTGATGGGACTTGAACTCATAACGTTCTGACTCTGAGGCAAGAGTGCTACCACTGAACCACAGAGAGGGAAGGGTATTCATTGCATTTTCTCAAGCTCATGCACTCTGTGTTTTAATCTAAACTTCTTGTTTTCATGCTTCCAAATCCGGGCAATCAAATGGTCAACCAGTGCTTTCGGCTTACTCCATATGCAGAATTCACGTGGGGTGGAAGAAGCTTATTAGCCAGCACCAAATGTCTCGGATGCCTCTTTGGTACCATGTGACAGGTGACTGGCTGTCAGAGGGTAGGAGTGAAGGAATTAAGCATAGTTGACCTGAGTAGGCCACATTATTTGTTGGCTTGTTTTCTTCTCTCAATAATTTCCTGATCCCATTGGTTAAGTTGTGTGGCCAATGGCAATCTAATTGCACTCGCTGCACTCGCTCAAAGAAATCTGTCCATGAAAAATTAACAATAGCAATGACGTGGTTTTTCTCTTTCCTGCTAGCAGCTTAAATCTGGCCCTAGGTTAAGGGGATCTCTTGGTACACTGCATCTGTAGTGATGCCACTAAACATTCTCACACACAGCACCAAGTATCTTTCACTTTTAAGTTTTCAAATGTTGAAATAAATTATGATAAGATTAGCATAGGAAGCTAAAGTATCATAAACAAGGTCAAGTTTTTTTTAAGATTGAATTTTTACATCATAATGTAGAAAGTTGACATTCACAATATAAGATAAGCTTTTTAGGGCCAATAAGAGTGTTCAGCAGTAATTATGAAATTAAAATACCCTTAAAAACTCAATTATACTTGAGTCAATGAGGTGCAATTTTTTTTCAAGGGCTTTTACAGCAAGGCTAACAGTGTAAAGATGAAGTGCTCATCAATTTATTGATTTCCCATTGAGTTGAGTCTGGGGGTGCCTCAACAGCACTATTTCCAGGGAAGCATAAATTAACCGACTGCAACTCTGGACTTCCATGTTATTCTGTGCATTTGCTGACTCCAAATGTTGCCATCTTGTCCTCCGGTGCATGTTGAAAAATTCACCATCATTACCACTGCAAAAACCTATTTAAACAACTTTAAAAATGGACTGTGAATTAGAATTCGGATTATGAAAATTGGTCACAGACTTGCATATTGGCCCAAACACATGTCCTACCCGGTGAAATTCTGGTACAACTGGAACAGTATTCTCAAAGAATTGATTAAATATAACTGTGCTTGAGATATACTGTGTCTCATAATTTATGTTCATTACAGACTAGGACTACATTGTTAGAACGATGTGAGTTCAAATGCTGTTATGAAGTCAAAGTTCAATGTCATTGTTAATGTGCTTAAAGGAAACTAATTTTGCTGATTAATTTGCATAATGCAATTTAAAGGAAAATGTATTATCTAGGTGTACCCCTTGATGGTTGATCAAATTTGCTAAATTTACTTACAAAGAATGGATGAACCCTGACACAGTTCTGCCTAAATGCAATTAATGATGATTTCATTTAATATCTGATGTTTCACATTCAACCCCATCCCTCCAGTGGTCTTTATATATTGTGGATACTGTATCTAATTGTCTCACCATTGTATAAGCAAACTTTGAATTAACTTCTTCTGGATTGATAATAAGGTTATTGATACGAAAGATAAATATTTGCATCACTCTTCTCTAATCTACCTTAAAAAGTTATTATTTCTATCCTTGAAAGTAAAGTGGTATCCAAGTTAAACCTACTCATCCATCAATTTAGCATATGTCAAAAGAAAAGTTTATTTTGATGTTTTTAACTTCAGGATTTAGTGGGTAACAGTAACAGCAGGGAGGAGCTCTTCCATTTCCTTTGTCAATTAGGACAATGGACCGAATGATATGGATCTATCATTGACACAGTCAATTGTGAACAATGCAATTGGAATGTTTTGCTTAAAATCTAGAGAAGATAGAGATATCAGAGTCTGAAATGATCATTTATGCTCCTAGCTTAAACTGCTGACAAGCCAGATATCAACTAGGTTCACAAACAGGAGGCTGGAAGAACACAGCATGCCAGGCAACAACTGGAGGAAAGGAGCAGTCAATGTTTCAGCTAATACCCTTCTTCAGGTCCTGCAGTTGCAGTTTCTTGGAAGTGATATGTTTCAGATAAACTATTAGACTGAGTCCTGTGTCATCAATTATGTGGACATTGATGAAAAATAGGGAGCAACCCTCATATCTGGGTCAACATTTTCCTTTTTTTAATTCATTCACGGGATGAGAGCATTGCTGGTTAGGCCAGCATTTATTGCCCATCCCAGAGGGCAGTTAAGAGTCAACCACATTGCTGTGAGTCTGGAGTCACATGTAGGCCAGACCAAGTAAGGATGGCAGTTTCCTTCCCTAAAGGACATTAGTGAACCAGATGGGTTTTTCTGACAATCGATGATGGAACCATGGTCAACATTAGACTTCCAGATTTTTAAAAATTCAAATTCCACCATCTGCCATGGTGGGGTTTGAACCTGGGTTCTCAGAACATTATCTGGGTTTCTGGATTACCAGTACCAGTGATAATACCACTAAGCTGTCACCTCCCCCAATTTCCTACTTGGCGATTAAATAGCTAAACAAATATTTATTTTTAACTTAATCTTATTGCTGGTTTTGGACATTGTCCATGCAGAAAATCTGCCAGATGTGTTACTACAATTAAAATGAACAGCTTACGTCATCCATGCTTATCACAAACAACCACCTATATCATGCAAATAGCTCTAACAGTTTGTCATAGGAGTCAATTACAGAGGTGCCGCTTAGAATCTATTAAAGGCAGTTCAATATGTACTTGGAGATAGTAAGAACTGCAGATGCTGGAGTCAGAGATAACAGAGTGTGGAGCTGGAAGAACACAGCAGGCCAGGCAGCATCAGAGGAGCAGGATAGTTGAAGGGGGAAGGGAGTTCAGAAATAAATAGAGAGAGGAAGGGTAGGGCTGGGGAAGGTAGGTGGGATGGTGGTAGGTGAGTGCGGGTAGGGAGTGTTGGGGATTCGTTGGGCAGGACCCACCGGCCTCATCCCATGTTCAACCATCCCTCTCATCCCCACCTCCTTGACCTGACACAACCTGTCCAACTTCTTTCCCACCTATCCGCCCCTCCCACCTCACTGACCACTCCCCACCTGCACTCTATTTATTTCTGACCTCCCTTCCCCCTCCCCATTTCTGAAGAAGGGTCCCGACCTGAAACGTAAAATTTCCTGCACCTCTGATGCTCCATGCTCTGTTATCAATATGTACTTGCCCTACGTTTAATGGTTTCATAGATGCTGCTCTTCAAACAACTTCAATTATCATTTTATAGTCAAAGATGAGATTCTGGATGTAACTGGTAAAAGTTCTGAAAGGTTTTTATTAGGTTGCAGAATTTCATTTTACAAAAAATATTGTATGTTAGCTACTGAAGTGTCAGCTGTGAGTCAGTGGTGCTCTTGCCAATGAGTCAGAAGTTTGTGAGTTTGAGCTGCACTACACAGGTCTGAGTATATATTATAGGTTAACACTCCAGTGTACTACTGACAGGATGCCATGCTGTCAGAGATACTGTCTTTCAATTGTACCATTAAATCAAGACCCTGTCAGCTCTCTCAGGTGGATATAAATGATTCCATAGCACAATTACGAAGAAGAGCAGGGCAGTTATCTCAAAGATCCCTTGCCAATGTTGACAAGACCGATTATCTATTATTTATGACATTACAGTTTGTGGAAATATATTGTGCAAAATAAGTTACCACATTAATTATAACAGTGACTACAGGCAGAACTTCACAAGTTCCGGGCTGAGAGTCTGGGAGGGGGGACATGGGGCATGTGGGCAGTAAATTAATTGGGAAGAGAATCAGGATTCCTCTGGGCATTTTTCCAGCATCATACCTCATTGCTTCTATTTTGCAAAGTGGACAACATTTTGGCAGCAGCGGGCTGGAACACCTGTCACATTGGGAGGCCAACAGGCGGCCTAGGGGAGGACAAATGGAACCAATGATCAAAGAGGGATCTGTGGGGCAGGAGAGGCAGTGCCCCGCAGTGTCAACAATCTCCCAAAGGGCTTTGTCATCCAAACATCAGCCCTCTGATATGTTCACTTTTCTTTAACTCAGCTGACTGCGTTCCCAAGCTTTGCTTTCCATTGGTACTGCTGAAGATTCAAGCTTTCTGACTGGGCCAGCAGAATAAATTGCCTGTCGACTGTAACTACAGTGCACCCGCATATGGCCAATTGGAAAGCTGCCCGAGATAAATTCACCGAGCAGATCCTGCTCCTGGTATGTGCAAACTTAAGGCCTGCTTCTCACATCGTTGGTTTCTCTCATTCCCTGACCCGTCCTCTCACCGAACCTTCAGCTCACTGCCTCTCAGTGAGTGCTGGCACTGCATGGAGAAAAACAGGAGGTAATCCGCAAGTCAGAGGAGCACTGCAGGCTGCGAAATAGAGGGTCACAGGGTTAGGGAAGAGCTGGAAACCTCAGATGCAGCTCCTAAATCATTCCATTTTCACCAGTCATGACATGATTGCATGATGGGACTGGTGTGAAATGACTTTAAAACAAAACACTCAGTACTAAACATGAATAGAGGTGCTATAAACTGACTGACATTTCTGTCCTTGTTGGGATTATGTATTGACAACAAGCTAATTATATACATTACACATTACGTGGAGTCTAAGCTGGAGGTCCTTCAATAGAATCTTCACTTCATCGTGTCCCTCTTTATCACGTTATCATGTGCTTTGGACACTGGCAATGACATAGCTTTCTCTGTACACTCAGGACTTAACCCTTCACAATGTTCTAGGGGAATGACTTGAAACAAGAACACACTGTATAAGACCATAAGATATAGGATCAGAATTAGGCCATTCACCCCATCAGGTTTGCTCTACTATTCAATCATAGGATCCCTACGGTGTGGGAGCAGGCTATTTGGCCCATCATGTCCACACCACACCACTAAACAGCATCCCACCCAGAGCCACCCCACTATCCTATCCCTGTATTTCCCATTACTAACCCATGTAGCCCGCACACCCTGGGCAATTTAGCATGACCAATCCACCTAACTTGCACATCTTTGGACTATAGGAGGAAACCTGCACAGACATGGACGAATGTGCAAACTCAGTATTCCGTTGCCAGAAGGTGGAACTGAACCCAGGACCCTGGTGCTATGAGGCAGCAGTGTTAACCATGTTAACCACTGAGACACCATACTGCCTCATAGTGGATATGAGGCCTATTTTCCTCATAACTGTTGATCACCTTATCAATCAAGAACCTATCTATCTCTGTCTTAATAAACACACAGCCTTCTGCGACAATGGGTTCCACACATTCACCACCCTCTGGCTGAAGAAATTTCTCCTCATCTCAATTCTGAAGGGTCGTCCCTTCATTCTGAGGCCATGCCCTTGGGTCCTAGTCTCTCTTACTGGTGGAAACATCTTATTCACGTCCACTCTACCCAGGCCCTTCAGTATCCTGTACATTTCAATGAGATCTCCCCTCATCCTTCTAAACTCCATTGAGTACAGACCCAGAGTCCTCAACTGTTCCTCATATGACAATCTCTTCATCTATGGGATCATTCTTGCGAATCTCCTCTGGAATCCCTCCAAGGCCAGCACATCCTTCCTTAGATACGGGGCCCAAAACTGTTCACAATATTCCAAAAGAGGTCTAACCAGACCTTCATGCGGCCTCAGCAGTACATTTCTGCTCTTGTATTCTACCCTTCTTAAAATGAATGCTAACATTACACTTACCTTCCTAACTGCCAACTGAACTTGCACATTAACCTTAAGAGAATCCTCAACCAGGACTCCCAAGGCCATTTGTGTTACAGATTTCCACTTCAGCAACAATAATCCAGCCATTAGCAAAACTGAGCCAAAGTATTTATCTCTTATTAAGCTTTTTTTGGTCTTTTATGTTCCGAGATACTTTTCTGAAGGAACAAATTGCAATAAATCTATAAGTAGTTTTTAAAACTCTATGTGCGGGCAAATTAAAATTTTTCACTGCCACAATAGACTTCACTGTTTTTCTCATGAATGCCACTGCTGTAGATTAATAACTGACTGACACATCTGACTTATAAAGCTGAAATGTTCTATTTTGCAGTTTATATAGTACTGTGGATACTTTTGGCTGTTATTTTCATGCCTGAACTTTTAACACCTTGGCCAAAACCATGATAATTTCAATCTATTAATATGTTAAAATCAGTACTGACCAAATCATGGATGCTGGAGTAGTTTCTGAAGTCCTTTACTGCTGATAACTTCTTTGCATTATCACTACATCTCATGCAATTCAGATTGTCTTTTTTAGCCACAGGCTGGGGAATTCATAAAAGAATCTATATTCCTTTAAAAAAAGCTTCCAATCTGTTGAGTAATGCCATTGGTAAAGAGATCTAAATAAACGTGTGTAAAGAAAAATAGAACAGCACTGGAGGCATCAATGATATTTCTATTCAAGATTATTGTGCAATCTCTGTTTCCTAATGAGAAGAACTAACTTGGATTAAATATTACTCAGGAGTAAAAACAATCATCTTCCACGTGTCTGGAGAAGGATTCACTGCTTAATATGAAGTACTTGAATGGTTCATAATTATAAAAGTCATTTTAATTATTTTTATTCTGTTCAATAACTGAATGCACTCTGATAGTGTCATACCAGGACCACATCCAATATAAGTCTGAAGACAACTGCGTGATCTAAACAACAACTTTTACATTTACGTGAAAACAATTAAAACACAAGGCAGACTCCTCATGCTGAATCTTGACAAGGATGATCACATTGTTGAGGGGATGATAATTTCAGTTCAGAAACTCAGAGGTTTTGATTCCACTGTCTACTGCCTCATTGAAAAGCTTCCCTTCCAGTTGGCTGGAAAGCTCTGGAGCAGCTAGAAGTTTAGTTGCCTGTTTATGCTGGTGGTGTGGGAGAATGAGATGAATGTAAATTGTAATGATGTAACTGAGTGCATGGTTCTGCCATCATAAGAGAGAAGATACCAGTCCAGAATGAGTAGGGAAAGAAATAGGTCTTAGACACTACACAAGAGAGCTGTATTTCAGAACCTACTTAGTGTCAATATAAGTAAAAGGGTGTCACAGTGCACAAGAAGTTGAGACCTTTCCTTAGAGATAAGGAGTAGACAGCTTCAGGGGCAGTGTATGTGCAGACACCCACAGCCAGAGTGAAATCTCAATGGGCAGCTAGATGTATTGGCTTAAAGCATTAGATAAAGCAATGGCAGTAGCTAGGGAACAGAAAAAAAAATGTCCAGGGCCAGGAACTGAGATTAAAATACAATCCCAAGGGTCCCCTGAAAGGGAAGATTTTGAAGGTAGGGTAGAATTTTGGAAGACTTTGAAGGTGAAGCTGAGGAAAAAAGATGGATAGACTCCAACAGTAGGCCAAGACCCTGGAATAATCAGAGAAAAAAGTTACAAAAGGAGAATACCCAAAGGGAGGGAAGAAATCTTGGAAGACTTCAATTACAGGGCTACAGAAACTCCAAAGTGTGTGAAAAAAGAACTTCAAAAAATTTCAAAGTCAAGCCACAAGCCCAGCAATAATCTGGAGGTAAAGACACAGAATTGGAGCATTTCGACAGTAAGAAGGAAGAAAAACTAAAAGGTGCAGGAAACACGTCTCAGGTCCACATGCAAATCACCATAAATCTTACAGTCACAGCACAAAATAGCCCATTGTTGAATGGGAATGTAAATATACATTTAGATGTCAAAGATACAGTAAATAAAGCACTTCAAAATTAAGTCTGGAGTGAATTTTGGCAAGAATCTCCAAAGCTATCAAAATGTTTCAGCAAATTGAAGCAGAAATATCATATTGTTCTGTAAGAAGGTACTAAAACTGTTGTGTTATATCTCACAGCTACTATGAAATATATCTTAAAAGACATGCTCATGATTTCATCCCCACATCATAGCACGTGACCTAAAGAAATAAAGTTCTCAGACTCCATCTCAACTGGATCCATTTGAAGCATGGTAGCTAATGAAAGTGTGCAACTGTTTGTAATCAAATAGCTTAATATTGGCCAAGACACTGAAGTACCTGTGACTGTTATATATAGATAGAAGGTGTAATAAACATGTCACTCAATACTACATTGCCTGGGTCTAGTTCGTATGCAGCAGAAGGTGACGTAAGAATTTCCACATCAGGTATAAATAGTCTGCTGGAGGCAAAGCCCACACCAGACAGGCATTCAAAACGCATCTGGTTGTGTAGTCCAGGGAAATTTCCTCATCTTCAAAGCAGCAATGCTATGGGAACACTTTTATCAATAATAGCTACTACTACATGTATTTAATGCAGAGGAAAATTGCAAGGTGCTTCACTGAGATGCCATCAGAATAAAAGTGGATGCCAAGCCTTAGGGAAGATATAGTATTAGGACTGGTGACCGACCATTTGGTCAAAGAAGTGAATGCTGAGGGTATGAAAGAGGATATGGGTTGTCCAAGATGGTAAATTCCAAGTGCAACTTCTAGCTGTTTGAGGGTATGGTTGGCTGTTGATTGTGGTTCAAAGGAAAGGGAGATGCTTGTAACTTCTAATAGCCATTTTGTGAGGCTCTTTATGTCTGTTTTAAATACAGATTGGCTTTCTTTACAAATATATATTGAAGCAAAACTCTCATGACATTTCATAGCAATTAAAGGCTCATCCCCATGAAAATCTTTAATCAGTTTCCTACTGAAGGTGGAACTCTGACCTAAAAACAAGCCCAGTTTCTGATTTCCATCTTCATGGCAAAACTTCAGTCCATTGTGTCAGACTTGACTAATGCAAGTATAAAGGTGGAATTGGCATAACCAGAAATAAATCAAAATTAGTTATTTTTTAGTTGGACTTTATGGCCTGTAATTTCTTGGAAAATCTGTTTGTTATACCTTAAAGTGGAGTGTCTTTTTCTTTTCTGAAGAGGTTCCCAAACAGATATACATCAAAACGTTGCTACATCCAAATTTTCTACCAATTTTGTACCACTTCAAAATTTATGTCTGTCGAACTGCAATATAGCTCATTAGCATAATCTTGTTTCATGTGAAAGGCCAGTGAAATTGAGTTTCCTGCAGTTGTGTCTGCTCTGAATTCAAAGGTGAAGCAGGGCCCAATCTCAATATTCCCAATGTTTTGTAACTAATTTTTTCGAAATAATCTTCTTTATTTCTCCAAACTGAGGCCTTCAGTGTACTTTTTATAGTTTCCAGGCTTCTTTTTCTGCTTGGCAACAGAATATTTACATTGAAAAAGGAAAGCTCCAACAATTGCGTTTTCTTAAACATGCCATGCGTAAAAGGCATGGTTTAATGCCCTCAAACTTTTACAGGAAGATTGAAAGGGGCTTATGGAATGAAGATGATGTGTGTGCCAGAGTTTACATTGACCCCAGTTAACTACATTGCTTTCTGCTTTTATTATGCCAGTTTTGAATATCTGATCTATGCTTCAGCCTGAATTGTCTTCCAAAAGATAGTGCATGGACCAATGTAAAAAAATTAGAAGTTCCTTTGTTGCGATGTTGCTATTCTTATGTTGCTTTGATTTACGTCATTCTTTAAGGAAGAAGTCCAGCTTAGTTTCAGAAAAAAAAGATTTATGAGGCATTCCTGGAGATGATGATAGATTAGAAAAACTGGGGTAGCTCTTCTAATGGAAGAGGAGACTGAGAGGAAATTTGATAGAGGTCTAGATAGAGTAGATAATGTAGATTTTAAAAAAAAACTCAATTTTCAGAATAGTCAAAAATAAACAGAATAGAGATTTAAAGGGATTGTTCATTGTACAGCAACACGAGGAGAAATCTTTTTTGCACAATTTGTCATTATGAGCTGGATGTACTGCCTCAGAGTCTGGTGAAGGCAGATTCAATCATAGATTTCAAAAGGGAACCGGATGAGCACCTGTAGGGTAAACATTTGGTGGGCTACAGGGAAGTGGGTTAACTAAATGCTCTTTTAGAGAGTAGGCTAGAATTGATGGTCTGAATGGCTTCATTTCATGCTGCAACTATTCATGATATTATTAACATTTTACTTATTCATTCACAGGATGTGGGCTTTGATGTCTGGATCAGGATTCATCAAATATTAAGCAGAAAATTAATTGCATTGCTTTACTTCAAGTATCTAACCATCTGTAACAACAACAGTTTCTATTTATATAGTACCCTTAATGCCTTTAAATATCCCAAGGCACTTCACAAAAACTTTACCAAATGAAATTTGATATTGAATAACATAAGTAGATATATCAGTCAAAGGTGGATCTTAAATGAAAGACCAAGATTTTGATCATGTGGTGGTAAATTGTCTTATGGGCTGGGTGTGAAACTTTGGGATGGATCTCATGGCGTTTTTTTGGCTAAGTGCAAGTTGTGTCAAGTTTATTGGAGGGATTTTCACTCAGGTTTTCTTGCCAAATTTTGTCAAACTCATCAGATTAATTTTCATTCCCTCCCTAATGGCATGCAACACATCTGTTTTTGACTCCATCTGGCCACGTGTCATTCCGAGAACAACTTGCCATTCACCAGACATGCCAGAATTGACCGAATCCCTGGCACAGATATTACCTTGAAAAGGCTATTGTGTACCCAGGCAAGCTCTGCTATTCCAGAGATTTGTCCTGAACATGGCAAGCAGGGGGAAACTGGTGCCCACCTGTGCTGGCAGGGTCCTGGAGATCCTGCTGGACAGGATGGTGCAAATTGCGGGGACTTCATCTTGCCCCAATATCAGGAGTGGAGACCATGCCAGCCTGGTCCAAGATTGCCACCCGAGTCCACGCAGTCTCAGCTGCCTGGAGGAATGCTCAAAATTGTAGGAAGAGTTTAAATACCCTTCTTCACTCCATCATTGTACCACCATCTTCTAACTAATACGTCATATTTGCCCTGTCTCTGCTACTGTTCGAACTCTCACCAAGGCTGACGCCCTAACACTCTCGTTATTGCCTGCAACATCTTCCCCACTCCCTCTCACCCACTTCAGTCACTGACACCACTAATCCTGCATGCCTTCTGCACTACCTACTCACTCACACCCACCTGTACAAACAGTAATAGTTGTACCACTCACATTCATCTACAATAATAGCTGCCTGTCTCTCATTTCAGGAGGAAAGCAGCGGTGGTGCTTTGCCCATCATTCTAGGTTTTCACTCCTCATAAGGATTCTGATTCTGAGCATGCTGAGCAGGTCTTGGACTGGTACTGGAGGATACACTTGATTTATTCTGCCAGGATCCCCTGAGCAAAGGCTATTCCCTTTGACTTGACTACTGTCAGCTGAAAACTATGACAAGCCTAGCAAGCATCTCACCATGCCACTTGTGAAAAGCTTAAAAGCAGGGGTGAGATGATCTCATCATCAAGATGGGCCTCACCAGATCCCTCACCTTAATTGTGCCACACATCTCACTATGTCACTCAGAGCTTCCGAATAAGCTTCCATCTTTTGTTGACAACCCTCATGAGAAAGATGTGAAAGGTGAGGAACCTAATATTATCCTACCTGATGATATCACCCAAAGGTAACACTCTCAGTGTTCAGGGAAGTGGTTGGAGACAATTGCTTCATTGACAACTACAACTTAACATTTACAAAAAGCCAAATTTCAAATGAACATCAGATCTGGATCCTCGTATTACTATTTAGAGGGACAATATTTAACAGAGAAAATGACTAACTAGCATAAAAAAGTCTAATACTGTGTCTACAGGATTGCAGAGTAACAGATTGCAAAATGAAACAATCATGCACAAGACACATTGCCTCTGTTTCTTTTAAATCAGCCCATGAATGTTACAAACTGTACATGCACCCTGGTACAGAAGAATAAAAAGTAAATTAGTTGGAGTTTCATGTGTCTTCCCTATTTGAAGGGCAACTGAAACAGAAATGGCAGTGATCTGCACCTCACTCCGGATGTAGTTTAACAAGATAACACAAGGTAGTGCTTGAGAAGGTGGAGATTGACATTGTTCCAGGTACAGCTGGGCAAACAGTAATGAGTTTCACACCCTTTCAGCATTGTGAAATCTTATGCTTGAGTGACAGTTTATATGCCTAAAGCTAAATTTGTGTGCACACATATATATAAACAAAATAGATAAGTAGGTAATGATGGGGGAGGTGGAAGCGTTTATTTATTGCAATGTATCTGTCCAAATGTTGAACTTAGCACAATTTATTTTGTGTTAAATCTGTCATTTAGGATGGTTCAAAAAATAGTTTTCCTCCTATTCCGATCTGCTGCCATTACTTCATGGACTTGTAATGTTTCTCTGTGCTTAAACATCTGTTACATTTATGCAAAACTGAAGGTGCAAATTCATTTCTAAGTGGTCACAAACCATTTTAAATAACCTATTAAAAGGTTAAATCAGTAGCGTAAGGTCTATAACTGTACTGCCAAAATGAAGTTTATCACCTTGGACCTCTTATGTTTACAATCCAACTTCAGATTGCTGTTTCTTAAATATTAAATAATAGGAAATAGCTGAAGAACAAGTCACACAAAATAACCATAAAGCATATGCATTATAGTTTGAAGAGACAAAATGGTTCTGATGTAAGCTGCCTGCTTCTATTCTATATGAAGGCATTCCCTTCCTATTATGGTTAGGAGGAGGTGAAGCAGAGTGGCATGTCTATGCAGGGCAAGTGCTGGGGAAATAAAGGTCAAGGACAAGTAGATCCTGCTACCTCTGTTTGAAATAATAAATAAGCTGACTCACCAGAGGGGAATCATTAAAAATAATTTGCACAAGCTTTCTGTTCAGCAAGCTCTTTTGATACAACATTTCCTTCAGTGATTATCACTGCGGACATGTTCCTGCCATATGGATAGGAGCTGGGCTGGGAGGCTTCCCAATACCTGAGTGGTTAATTAAGAGCTGTTGCTGGGCCACAAGAAGCAGGTTTTAAATCCCTCTACACTATCCTACAATGAGTAGCTTTTTGCAGGCTAAGTCACAAGGGACAGTCAGAAGCGCAGGGTAATTATTTGAGATAACACACAGCTGAAGTGGGGGATTGTGCATTTGAAAGGAGGTGATGGTAGAGAAAAAAACTCTATAGTAAAAAGGTCAGCATTTCTTATTTTTTAGCACACTGTTGACAGTCTGTAATGTCTTTTTGGAATGAAAGACAATGTTACCAGTTTTATGAATATCTCATTTTGAATTCGACTTTGCAATTCTAAGTGTGGAACTGCCAAACCAATCTGAATAAGCTATTCTTACCTGTCAGAGTATTCTGTTATGACTTTGATCGCTACTGTTGGAAAATAGTCAGGCTTTCTCCAATAATCTGTGAGGAAAAAAATACACTCACAGAGTAAAAACCTTGATATATTATGGGAAGATACGTCCTGTCTGTACAACATTTCAGACTTATGGAAGTCAAAAACCTTCAGCACTTTCATAAGAGAAAAAAATTATCACCAAGGGTGATGAGACCTATCATCCTAGCAAACCAAAACCTAATTCAATAATATCAGTTCAATGACAAAAGCAAGGCTGTCAATGCAGAAGGAGGGTTATGAGGGTTATGGGTTCAAATAAAGGTGGGCAGATGTCTGATAATGAGACAGAGACATGCAGATGCTAATATCACTGTTCAGCAGAGCAGAATTGGCTTTGTTAGGCTGACCCAGGTAGCAGCTGTGGACTGTCAGGTTTTTGGAATGCTAGTTTCTCTTGATTCTCATTTAAGATCAGATTTGTATGCTGTCTGTCAGTGAACTTTCCTCACAGGGAACTGAACCCCAGAGTTATCAGTTTCATTTGGACATAACTAGATGTCAAAAGAAGTTTAAGTTGTTTGAAGATCCACGGTGCGCTCCTCACATTGATTGATGCTTTCATTTCTCAAAAGGCGTTCATGAATCACCAGTTATGTCTGCAGCATTTTAATAACTGATTTGATTTTAAACTCCAGGCAAATGGGGAATCTCTATTATGTTAGCAATTGTGCTAATTCCCTGCACTGTCTTGATATGGTGCTGTCCTTATTTTGTGTCAAGATATGTCATATTCTGTTGGTACTTATTTAATGGTGAATAACAGTGAGGTACAAAATCTAACCCATCATTTTGTACCAGTGAAATATTTATAACACATTTGTTATTTATTTTTCTTAAACAGTGTACAGTTCCTCCATTCCCTTAGTTTTGTTTTTCTATTGTAATATATCATTCTGTGATGAAGAGGACAGGAAAGGTGTCATTCTCTCGGAGTTGTGGCAATGCCACTCTTGAGTGATAGAAAGCGTTATCAACAGTGATATCAAGCAGTACTTACTCATCAATAACTATGCTCACTGATGCCCAGTTTGGGCTTCCCAAGGAGCACTCAGCTCCAAACGTCTAGTCTTATTTCAAACATGGATAAAGAGCTAAATTCTAGAGGTGAGGTGAAAGTGACAGCCCTTGATATTGAGGCAGTATTTCACTAAGCATGGCATCGAGGTGCCTTGGTAAAATTGAGGTCAGGAAATCAGAAGACAACCCTTTACAGAGTGGAGTCATACCCAGCACAAAGGGAGATAGTTGCAGTTGTTAGAGGCCAATAGCTCTGCCTGATGGCATCGCTGCAGGAGTAGCTCAGGATAGTGTCCTAGCCCCATTGAGGGCTACTTCATCAATGACCTTCTATCCATCAGAACTGGGGGTGATTACTTATGATTGTAAAATATTTGAGATCCAGTCTCAGTTCCTCAGATAATTAAGTAATCTGTGCATACATGCAGCAAGATCTCGAAAAGCATTCAGGCATAAGCTGATTAGTGGCAAGCAGTACTCCCGCTACGCGAAGTGCAAGCGATGACCAGGCAGCAGCCTGGGAGGTACCATGCAGGCCTTGTTTCATGTTAAAACACTGAGCATTGGAAAATAAAACTGGCCATTCACAAAATAAATATCTAACAGGATTAGACAGGTTTGATGCAGAAAGGATGTTTCCAATGACAGGGGAGTCCAGAAGCAAGGGTCATAACTTAAGGGTAAGGAGTAAACCTTTTAGGACTGAGATGAGGAGAAATTTCTTCGTCCAGGGAATTGTGAGCCTGTGGAATTCACTACCACTGAAAGCGGCTGAGTCTAAAACTTTATGTGTTTTCAAGAAGGATGTAGATATAGCTCTTGTGTCTAAAGTGATCAAGGGATCTGGGAGGAGGATGGGATTAGGGTATTTTGCTCAATGATCAGCCATGATCATAATGAATGATTGACGGGTCGAATGGCCTACTCCTGCTCCAGTTTCTATGTTTCTATGTTGACAGGAAATATTGATGTCAATTCAACTTCACATCACATAAGTTTCAGGCAATGAACATGTCCAATAGGAGAGAGTTAACATCCACTCCCAGCTCCACCATACCCTTACCACTCTTGACACTCAATGACATTATCATCATTGAATTCTCCACCATCAACATCCGAGGGATCAATATTAACCAGAAACTGAATTGGACCAGTCATGTAAATGCAGTGATTACAAGAGAAGGTTAAAGCCTATACATTCTGAGATGAATAACTCATTTCCTAACATCCCCAACACCTTTCCACCATCTTCAAGACACAAGTTAGCAGGGTGATTGAATATTCTCCATTTTCCATGCAGCGTCACCACACTAAAGAAACTTAATAGCATACAGGGTAAAAGCAACCTGCCTGAATGACATCCCAGCCACAGTCTTAAATATCATCCACTTCTGCACTGCAAGTATAGCATGTACCATTGACAAAGTGTACAATAGGAAGTGCTTTTTGATAGACTTCCCAAACTAGTAACCTCTCCCACCTCAACAAACAAGGGCAACAGGCATAAGGGAATGCCATCACTTGTACATCTCCTTCCAAGGTACTGCATTCTGGCTTGGAACTATATTATTTTTCCACCGTTATTAATTTGGTCAAAATCCTGAAGTTCCCTCCCTAACAGTACTCTGAGAATAGCTACTCTGCTAGGACTGCAGTTGTTCTAGATGGCAGTTTAACATTGCCTTCTGAAGAACAACTACTGGCAATAAATGCTGACCTTTTCAGTGACACTCATCTCCCATGAATAAATGTAGAAAATGTTAACTACTAAAAGGTGTGAAAATGCATCACAGTTTGATCCATTTTGATTTTCCCTCTCCTGGGAAAGTGAATTGTTTCAATATGACTTCCCATTCCTCCCACACACGGACTGCCTGAAATCAGGAAAATTTGTGTAGTGGTGAGCCTTCACTCAATCATTCTATCAACAGTCCTTTTATGTATGGGATTGTTGCACAATGGAGCTGCCAGGAGTTGGGAATCTAATTATTAAGATCATGTTTTCCGTGCATTTTAAAATATGATGCTAGAGATTACATGTGAATAACAAATATCTCCCTAGTAAGTAAAAGTTCTAAAATGGCAGAAGGGTTTTTGCTTACAAGTCAAAGAAGACCCAGGAGAGCAGTACAGACCCAAAGGATCTTCTGAGAGTGAACTTGTATTATTGACTAACCTGACACTTGCTGTTAGCATAGATTTAGATTCAATAAGCCATTGCTGTTTGATCTCTATGAGGAGTTGGGAAAAAGAATCTGCAGTGTTAGTCTCCCATAAATTATGCCCTCTTAGCTAGTGAAAGTGAAACATTGATACTTCTTGTGGCTAAACTGATTTACCACCATTGGCGTTAAATCATTTGGTAGTGCTACACTAAACATCTGACTTTGGGAAGAAAAGAATGATCTTCTACATGTGTTCTGTAATGTTTAAGGCAAGAAAAGGCCATTCAGACTTTCAATCTGATTTACCATTCAATTAAATCAATGTTGATGTATACTTTAAATTCAATTTCCTGTTTAAGCTCCATATTCCTTGATAATCATAACTACCAAAAATCTCTTGTATCCATTGGGATGAGGAGGGAACAACAGGGCATTTTTATTCATTTGCAGAATGTGGACACCACTGACGAGGCAGTTATTTATGGCCCAGCTAAGTTGGCCTTCAGAAAATGGTGGTAAGACTCCTTATTAAACTGCTGCAGCTTGTGTATTGAAGATGCACCCACAATGCCATAAGGTTGGGAGTGCCAGGATTTCAGCTGAACAGCAATGAAGGAATAGTGATATAGTTCAAAGTCAAGATCTGCCCATCAAGCTGTCAACAAGTTGGTTAATGAGAAAGAGAAGAAGAAGCGCCAGAGTCAATATTTAACCCTCAACTGATATCACAAAAACAGATGAACTGGGCAGTTATCTCATTGTTGTATGTGGAACCAACAGTGCACTAAATGCCTGACCTATAAAAACAGCAAAATCAAGCATACAGGGAATTGCACTGACTGGCCTTACTGAAGTTCCATTTTTCAGGTATACAATACAAGTTTGCATCATTTCCAGGTTTCACTGATTCTTCTTTCTACAAGGGAGAGGGCAGCAAGGTCAAAATTTGATGCCATCAGCATAATATGGAAATTGATCCCATGTTTCCAGATATTGTTTCCAAGAGGAGATGTGCCAATGGGGAATAGAAGTGCACAGAGGATTGGTCCAGAGGTAGATTAGAGATATCAAGAAAAGCAAAGGAGGAGACATTTCTGGCCATAATGTCGTGTTTTCACTAAGTCAAATGAGAGTGAAACCTGAAGTGGTTTCCCAAAGGAACACTGCACAGGAGAGATGCAACAGAGAGAGAGAGAGAAAAAAAAAAAGAACAATCAATAAAGTCAGAGGCTGCAGAAGATTAAGAGAAATAAGAAAACTAAATTTAACATGAGGGTTGGGAGCATCACGTCCCTTGCTCTCACAGCCCCAGAGCAAAAGTTGGAGCAGAGCTTGTTTCTGCTTGGTCAGCCCACTCTGCTGTCAATTAATGGCTGCCAGCTCTTAATTTGCTTGAGGCAGGCACTCCTACCTATTCTACTGTGGATAACAGGAGATTGTACAAATGGCAACAATAATGAGGATGCATTACCTACACCCAACCTGCACAGTATCCATGAAAAGCAATATTGTAGATAAGAAAATGGTGTGATGTTTCATAGTCCAAAGTATGAAGTGAGCAGCTCCTGCAACCTTACGCAGGCTATAGAACATTGGAAGGTGATTGTTACTTTAGCAGTTAAGGTCAATCCTTTCAGCCTATAAGACATTGCTGTGCCTCACAGTTATTAATAGGATTGATTTATAATGTTGAATGGTGTTGTGAACAGTGCTTTTGGCTAGCATTTTTAATTGACCCAGTAGGTCCGCATACAACAGTTATTGATACGAGTTGTCCTTCACTTATTATACTTCACGTATTATGTGGGTGCCTGTTTATTATTGTTGTCATTTGAAGCGCCTCACAGCACACAAAGTTGGAGCTCCCTGCTGGACTTGCAGGAATGACTTTAGCCCCCTCCTTAGACCGTAGCGTTATGGAAATCCTGGCTTTGACTGGCCCAAACAGCCAACTGACTGTGTTCAAGCCCCTTGACTGATGTATTTTTAAAATTTACTTGTAGGATGTGGGCATCTCTGGCTGGCCAGCGTTTATTGTTTGTTCCTAACTGCCCACTAACCCCACTGCCCCCAGCACCTTTCCCTGCAGGAAGTCCTATACCTGCTCCTACACCTCCCCCCTCACTTCCATTCAAGGCCCAAAGCAGACCTTTCATATCAGACAGGGGTTCACCTGTACATAGGCCAACTTGGTCTACTGTATCTGTTGCTCCCGATGTGGCCTCCTCTACATTGATGAGACCAAGCATAGCTTGGAGACCGTTTCATACAGCAGACAACACCTTCCAATCACCAACCATTTTAACTCCCCCTCCACTCCCTGGGTGACATGTCCATCCTGGGCCTCCGCCAGTGCCAAAATGACAGCACATGCCAACTGGAGGAGAAACACCTCATATTCCACCTTGGGAGCCTACAACCCAATGGTCTAAACATAGAATTCACCAGCTTTAAATTCTCCCCACCCCGGCCTCATCCCATGTCGAACCATCCCTCTCATTCCTGCCTCCTTGACCTGACACAACCTGTCCATCTTCTCTCCCACCTATCCGCTCCTTCCATCCCCCCGACCAATCTCTACCACTCCCTACCTGCATTTGCTTATCACCATCCCACCTACCTTCTCCAGCCCTACCCCTCCACTCTCTATTTATTTCCCAGCTCCCTTTCCCCTCCCCATTTCTGAACAAAGGTGCCAACCTGAAATGTCAGCTTTCCTGCTCCTTTGATGCTGCCTGGCCTGCTGTGTTCCTCCAGCTCCACACTATATTGCCCTTGAAAAGGTGTTGGTGATCTACCTTCTTGAACCGCTGCAATCTATGTGCTGTGGGTTGACCCACAATGCCATTAGGGAGGGAATCCCAGGATTTTGACCCCACAACAGTGATGGAACGGTGATAAATTTCCAAGTCAGGATGGTGAGTGGCTTGGAGGGGAACTTGCAGGTCATGATATTCCCATGTATCCCTTGCACTTGTCCTTCTAGATGGAAATGGTTATGGGTTTAGAACATGCTGTCTAACGATCTTTGGTGAATTTCCACAGTGCACCTTGCAGATAGTACACACTGCTGCTACTGAGTGTCGGTGATGGAGTCAGTGGATGCTTGTAAATATGGTGCTAGTCAGAAGGCTGCATTATCCTGGATGTTGTCAAGCTTCTTGAGTGTTGTTGGACCAAATCTATGGCAGCAGATTAGTAGACTTGCTGCTGACCCCCATAGAAATTTGAGAGGATGTTTTATTGTGTAAATAAATGACAACCTGCAAATAGCAGAATGAACAATCACAAAACTAAATTGTGTACAAAAATATACTTATTGTTGTCATGCTAATTTCAGTAAAAAGCTATTTTTTACTTCAACGATCAGGTTAAAAGATTGTTTATTCCTGATTGGCTGGTGTTAGGCAATCGGTTCTTTTGAGTTTTGATTGGTAGGTTCAGCCTAGAGGAAAAACTATTTCCCACTTCTGGAATTACATTAGTCCATTGACAGGTGAGAAAACTCCTAATTGATTGTAGTTATTCCATGCAGTTTAAAGTACAAACATTGAAAGTTTGGCATACTATGAAGTCAACATACTGACAAATCATGTTTATGATGTATTGAAGAAATTGTTTGGATACTAAAGGATATTGGGATTGTCCCAATCTCAAGCTATAACACTAATTGCAAGTCAGTAGAAACCCTGGAGAAATTGTGTAAGTAGCTGTTTATGCTATGGTGCTGAAATTTCTGCCAATCTTCCACAAAGTAATAGCAAAATGCTAGGAGAAACCCAACAGAAATTCCACCTGATGATGTTTTAAAGAAAATATAAAGTAGGTTAAGAGGTTATATTACTATCTTTGTTATAATTACATTGAATATGAATGCATTCTTTATATTAAATGTCTATTCTTGAAGAAATATTCTATTTGATTAAAAATGCATTATAGTGACTTAAGTTCAATGTAATATAAAATATTACAATGTAATATACAATGAACTTTTACAAAAGTCACAATGCCATGTTAGATGACAGTGATAATATAAATTGCATTTGTATTGGCCATTTTGGATGTTGCCACATCCGCAGCTACCTCAATTTCACTGGAAGTAATCACTTCTGATGTTAAAGTGCAATGTGAATTGTCTCCTAGAAATCAGAAAGTAATTCGCTCAAACACAGAAACAATAAAGGTTCTATATTGAGGGCTGCAATTGCAACAGCGTTGCAATAATATCCCTGTGATTTTTCTTTGTTTTGAATATCACCAGACACTTAATGCCTTCACACACAACTTGTAGCAGAAAGGTTGCTCTTTGACAATTATGAAGTACTATACAATCAAGCAACATAGGGTTAGAGCTTGCAGCCTTTGTTGACAGTGAGGCCAAGAAATATCATTATCCCACAATAGAATATAACAATGATAGCTCAAATCTACACCCCGAATGTAAGCAAACACGCTACTTCAGTAGACTTTTACATTTCTGGTTTTCGTTACTGAAGTTGTTTTAGTGAAGCATAAATTCTTTGCAATTTAAAAAGAATTGCAAACCTTTAGGGAAATGTTCTGTTCAAATTGTGAAATGAATATGTAACCTGCAACATGGTTAATTGGAGATGGTGGAACACAAGATTTCCTTACCCTTTTGTGGTATCATACATCGTCAGGCTTACTTGGCTTTGTCTCAGTGGTAATAATCCATATCAAGAAGAGTTTCAGTGAGATAAAAACAGAAGGAGCCAGAGAAACTCAGCAGGTCTGGCAGCATTCATGGAAAGAGAAACAGTGTTATTGTTTCAAATCTGATATGACTCTTAGGTGGAATCTTATAGGGGTCTGAGCTATGGAGCATCGATTACGTCCTGCCTGCCATGTGTGGGGCATGTCAGGAACCATGCAGGGCAGCTCTGGATGAACAGTGCTTCTCCAGGTGCATGATGGGCTTTTAAAGATGCATGGATGCAAAGAATGCCAGTGAATTCTAGGATATCCGCTCACTGACAAATTGCTAACGTGGTCTAAATCCCTCCAAAATATTTGACACAACTCAGACTTAGCCAAAAATGTGTAAGATTCAGCTCTTTATTTTAGCGAGGCTCCTTATGAGGAGGTAGGTAGGTTTCCTTATAGACCACATATCTGTTGCAGGCTAATGCTTGATAACAGGGGATGTCCAGTTAAGCAGATGACCAGAATTGACAGAAGTTGTGATTTTTTTTTTGTTCAGACAATTTAATTATCTTTAAATAAATAAGTGCTTTTCTTTAATATGGAAATCTTTACATCAGTCATCCTTGATTTTATTTAGCGTTTCTTTGTCTTGGCCAATGTTAATCTCAAAATGATCGGGTTATTATCATGTACTGTTTATGGCAGCTTGCTGTGCAATAAGTTGGCTGCCATATTTCCTACATTGTAACAGTGATTATGCCTCAAAACTAATTCATTGGTTACAAAGCCGTTTGGAACATCTGGTGCTTGTGTTAGGTGTTATATCAATGTAAGTTTTTTCATTGTTTTGTTTAATATTGAGGTTCTTGCAGCATTAAATGCACATCACAATTATGTTACACTTTAAAAGGTGAAGCTAGAATTTTTAAAGAAAGAACAGCTGAACCAAACAGATCAGTAAGTTCCAGCTTTGATGTTGAGTCTATAAATGATCTCAGTAGGAGAAGAGCAATGGGCATTATAATTGGGCATAATATGCCTGGGTTAGAGCGTACAGAATATTCAGTCAGGGTTCCAACTATCCAAGTAGCTCTCCTGCAAGAAGATGTTTGTGGTTGAAAGCTGCAAACGGGATTGGTTTGGATATGGTTAGCACAGGCCCATGCTCTGGGAAAATGGTACAATCCCACCAGGGCAGCTGGTTGAATTTAAATCCAATTCACAATTCTGGAGTTGTAATCTAGTTATAACATTGACCATGAAACTATCAGTGATTGCCCTACAAACCCATCTGGTTCACTAATGTCCTTCAGAAAGGAAATGTGTCCCCTTTACCTGGTCTGGCCTACATGTGACTCTGGACCTACAATAATGTGGCTCACTTCTAACTTCCCCTGAAATAGTCTAGCAGTCACTGTGTTCAAGGACGATTTTGGGATGGGCAACAAATCCTTGTGTTTCTGGCAACATTTACAATCCAGTAAGGTCTTGCAGCTGGCAAAACACAAATTGAATGAGCTTATCTATGAAGAATAGTGGCATATCTTTGTCTCACAAAGGGGCAATTAACGCCTTGAGAAGATGAGGGGTGTGTAAAGACAATTGATTGTGATGGATGGGAGAAAAGTAGAAGTAAAGTAGAAAACATGGGAATGGAAGATAGAATGTAGAAGAGGAAAGTTAATGTTAGTACAATTTGTTACAGGATTGATACCATTGCTCATAATTATCATTAACTTATCGGCCTTCCCAACTTGCCTTGCTGTAGCAGAAGGTTAACCAGTGCTGAAAAGATATTAAAAACCGAAAGAACTGCGGATGCTGTAAATCTGTTCTGAGGAAGGGTCACCGGACCCGAAACGTTAAATGTTTTTTTCTTCACAGATGCTGCCAGACCTGCTGAGCTTTTCCAGCAATTTGTTTTTGCTCCTGACTAGTTATTGATGGTGCGATAACTAGCACATAAAGGGAATGAATCCTTGGATATTGGTTGAACTTTTCTCAAGACAGATATTTACAGTTCTCTGCTCTGCACAGCAATTGTCAGTTTGAATCAAAAAGTTCAATTTATACTTTATTATTTGACTATTGTCTGTACATCAAGCACTGTCTAATGTGCCAGAAATGATTCTGTCCAAATTATATATACCAGTTAGCTACAGGTTTACCAACAGAAGCACAATATCATCTTCATTCATATTCAGTTTTTGCTCTCTGAAACAATTGAAAAGAAGTTCTTTGAAATGTATTGGGAAAAGGCTGAAACTAGATTGAACAGTTCTTCCAAAGAGTCAGCATAAGCACAACAGGCCAAATTGCCTTCTTCTGCACTATAAGATTCTGTGATCATTCTCAGGGTAATTTTAACCTGTGTGTAAGCCAGGTTGGGGACGGTGAGTGGTGGGGGAGGACAGGAATGTCTATCCTGCAGAGGGCGAAGACTGTAAACCTGCACGGGAGTGTGAGTTCAAGGCCCTGCAGATTTTACTGTCAGGCCTCATTTGAATGCTGTCAATCAGTTGTTCCTGGAAGAAAGGAGCAGCTGGTCAGCTGAGGAGGACTAAGTTCAGGACAGAAGGTGTTGTTGGATTTAATAAAGCAATTGTTTCTTTAAGAAGCGGTGGGATGCAGGAAGTAAATCTATGGTAGTGAGTGTGAACTTCATTACAAAAGAGGACACTAATCATGAAAGGACACCCTCTGTTCTTGTTTTAAATTGATGATTTTATGAAGAGAGTGAGTAGATTTATTCATTTGAGCCACAGCATAAAGCATCTGGATTGTGAAATGCAATGCAAATCTTAGCCCAAGTATTCAGCCTCATCTTTTAGGGGTGTTCTATAATTGAGCCATAAGCAGTTAATGTGAGCAATTTTGTATGTATTGCTCAACCATCCTTAATATAGAGAAGCAACTGCCTTTTCATGATAAGGGTAATTTTCTGTTAAGTGTTTCACTTTCCAGTCCATATCCCTTTCTCACCACTGAAAATGCTAATCTATTAATTACTCATTTATCCTGTAGTCTAGACAGGATACATATCATGTTACAACCAATCTTAAATCAGCAATATAAATTTATTTTTGATTTGCAGTACACCTCTAAAAGTATGTTTTTGAACTGAGAAATCACACAAACAGGAAAAAAATTCACCTGCCCTGAAGAGCATCCTAAGCTGAAATATAGTACTTTTTTTTTCACTGATGACAATCCTGTGACAGCAAGGCTAATGATAATCTGATTATTTGTCTATCAAATGGTAAATAAATAATACATCAAGCCTGCAATTTTCTCACCTGCTGTTCACCAATGTTACAGGGTCACTGCTGTGTTTTCTTCGTGAAAGTGGCTGCACAGAAGATGGCAGTGCTCACTTTGCCAGCTTTTCAGATTTTCTAATGAGTGTCATGTCTGGTGAAGGAAAACAGCTGGACATTGGCGTTATCTCCACAGTTCTTACTAATAGAGTGCCTTTCAATTAATGCTGTCATTTACAACATTTACAATACATACTGACAATTATGTCAGCATGGAGCATTCCTTTTTTATTCACCAAGTATATCCTCCCCATGTTCTGATGCTTGTACTGATTCTTGGCTTCTATAACTATGGGTTAACCTTACTAACTGGTCCTTCTCCAATATGTACTCATTGGTAATTACCAATACAAATCACAAGAGGACTGGGAGGTAGGCAGTCCAACATATTGATTACGGCAGCATGAGGCCTCGGTATTTTAACATCTCATCTCTTTTGCAAATCGTTGGTCAGTGATTGATGGCAGTAGTGATGGTTAGGGGGAAAATAGTACAGGAAGCCTGAACTATCCTTGAATGATGAGCAGCATTCCCACTGTCTGGTTTCTCAAGGAAAGGAAAGGAAGGTTTCAAAATGTAATCTGTTTTCTTCTGGCTGTCACTGTTCTTCTCACTAAGAATAAAGGACAAGCTGTCTTTTTTTATTTAGGTAACAGATTAGAATAGGAGTTGAAACTAAATGGGGTTATCTGAGACTGGTCAATATAGTTAAAGATGATATCCACTGGTAACTGCCAGCTCAGAGGAATAGTTTGAACTAGAAGGCTGTAGGGAGGGAGCAGGAGGTTAGCAAATAAGGTGCCCATACAATGTAAATCATCAGTCTGCCAGGTTTCCACCAGGTTATAATCATGTATTAAATGCCAGTCAATAGCAGGTATTGTCTCTGATTATTTCCCCCTTTTTTGTTCAAGGAGGCCTAGCAAAATTGAACTCAATGGGAAACAAGGGAAATCTCTACATTGGTTGGAGTGATTATTGGAGGTCAGCTATCTTAGTGCCAGGACAATCCTGCAGGAGCTCTTCAGGCTAGTGTCCTAGACCCAACCACCTTCTTCATGATGATTTCCCCTCCCTTGTAAGGTCAGAAGCAGAGATGTTGTCCAATGATACAATGTTAGGCAACAATTGCAAGTCTTCAGATATTGATGCTGTAATGTCCGTACGCAGCAATTGGCTTGAGAAGTGGCAAGATTTGCACCAGACCAGGCAATGAGCATCTTCAACATGAGAGAAACTAAACATCCTTCCTTGACATTCAATGGTAATACTGAATCCTTCACTATCAATATCCAAGGAGTTACCATCAACCAGAAAGTGAATTGGAAGACCCATATAAATACTGTGGTTACAAGAATATGTCAGAGACTGAGAATTCTATAGTGAGTATTTCACCTCCTGACTCCCCAAAGTCTGTCCACCATCCACAAGGTGCAAGTCAGAATTGTGATAAAATACTCACTTGCCTGGTTGGGTGAAGCTCCTGCAATGGTCAAGAAGCTCATTGCTATCCAGGATAAGGCAGCTTGCTTGCTTGGCAGTCCATCTACTACTTTCAACATTCAATCACACTCCCACTAATGCACAGTGGCATCTACACATACCATCAACAAGATGCAATGCTGCAACTCATTAAGGCTCCTTTGATAGCACCTTCTCCAAACTTCTACTACATTGAAGGATAACAAATGAATGGAAGCATCACCATCTACATGTTATTCTCCAGGCCATATACACCCTTTCTTGGAATGTTGCAGCTGTTAACTGTGAGTGAACCTACATCATACAAAGTGCAGCAGTTCAAGAAGGTGGTTTACCACTGGCTTCTCATGGGTAGTTAAGGGTGGACAATAAATTCTGGCTTAGCCAGCAATACCCAAACCCCATGAGAAATTACAAAAGAACTGAGGCAACCAATTGTTTTGAATGGGATCGGCACACACACCAAGTTCTGAAAATGTCATGGTCTGCATGGTTCAGTTGCAAAGATAAATTAATTTTAATGGCCTTGGCTTTGTCCCTGTTACTGGCCTTGGAGCTGGGATCAACATCAGCATGGTCATTGAGGAAGGCCCAGTGGGATTAAATGAGATTCAGGCACCTAACTTCCCTACCGTCAACATTTCCATGCCTTTATGAAGGAAGATCCTACATCCAAGAGTTGCTAGTTAATGGACAAAAACAAAGTTGCTGGAAAAGCTCAGCAGGTCTGGCAGCATCTGTGGAGGAGAAAACAGAGTTAACGTTTCGGGTCCGGTGACCCTTCCTCAGAACGGTTCTTTTGGTTTTTATTTTGCTAGTCAATGGGATGGCCAACAGCTCTTCTTTGCCACCAGGAGCAGTGGCCACTGCTGGATCTTCCATCGGCCCTGGTACAGCAAAGATGAATCAGGACCTGAAGTTCAAATAAATGAGGTTGGGTTCACCAGAACTAGTCAGGCAGACTCCTCTGAGGGGATTGGGAAGGAATTCATTTTGAAGGGAGGCTCTTTCAGTAAGGATAACGCTTGTTAACAGGGCCTCCTCTCTGACTCACACTTGAAGATTTTGCCTTATTTGCTGTTCTCCCTGAGTGTACATGGCCTTAAAAATGGATCATGCAGCAATATAGACTTGTTTATATCATCATTTGCAGAGTTGATAATTGCACAAAACTTGCTGTCATAGCATAATATTTAACTAAAATTATCTGAGGATAACTTAATGCACTCGTGCTGTCAAAAGTGTCAGTTTTCCAGTAACAACTGCCTGACATAAATGGTTAAGGAAATAGCACAATTACTGATATATCCTAGAGGAATAACATGCATTTTCATGAGTGTCTCTGCGTGACAGTAAGTGCTGAAGCAGGCAGCCTTTCTCTGCCAGTCGAGTTGGCAAAAAACAAGCTCTCTTCCCTGAAAGACAATTAGAATCAATTAAATTAATTAAATGGAGTTCTACATGGTTAAAACATGGGCAGAGGTTCAGAACATTGGTATTTAGAATTATAACAATCTTGTGGCTGGCAAAATATGCCATGATACTGCACTCAAGTCAAGTGTGCATGGTGATAAAACTAGACATAACTTTTCTTCAAAGTTGTGATACGGTTTCTTTAGTCAGGACTTTGAGCGCTGTTCTCATGAATTTTTGACTGGAATTGCTGTTCAATGTACCAAATAGTTTCTTCAAAAGATTAAACTAACGAAGAAAATTGCTTAAATGTAGATTTCTTGTTTTGTTACTTTTTATTTTAAATAATGCACATTTTGCAAAACCTGAATATAATCTTAAAGGAAATCCATTAATACCTTTTGGAATCCATCCAATGTATCTACATTTGTTAGATGACGTTAAAATTAGACCAACCAATTGTGTCTGTATGTTTCTTAAATGTAGCCCACAGCGTGATCAAACTTTTAGTCACAATTATTGTACCATTACTAATCCGTTTATTTCTTACTGTGTCTCTGCATCTTTCAATTACACATTTTACTTTTGGAAAACTGCCGGCAATATAAATTGTAAGTACAGCATAAAGATTAAACAGAAGCTGGAGAGCTTGTTTTTTTTTTGACTAAGTTTTAGAAAATCTGGCATTCACCAAACTGGCACCTTAACAGCTAAACAAATTAATCTCAGCTAAATTCAATTTTTGTACGATGACAATGCATCATCTTTTCATCAGAAACAATGTATTTTATTTATCAGTGCTTTGAGAAGAACTTTCTAAAAATCACTAAAATATATTATTTAAGACTGTATCTTCAACTTCACAATTCCAAAATCCTACATTTCTTGCCCTTCTGCAAACTGACGTATTTCTAGTGCCATGAATTTTTCAAAGGCATAAAATCTATCATGATGCAATTTTCTCCCCTCTTCATTTACTTTTAAAGGGTTAAACAGGCGATTTATTTGACTGTCAAATTTCCGCATCCCAGGTTTTCAAAACGTCTAGTCTAGTTTTGTTCAATATCGACACTTGTCTGCATGGTCTGTTGTTGTTAGCATCGTGTAATATCCATGACAATCGTGTTGTGGCTTTCAGCGGTCTGTAGTGCTAAATCTAAGAGGCCATTTCTAGCCAGTAAAGGGCTTTATTTATGTGTATTTGAAAGAGTCTGGTGAAGGGCCCTCTTCTTAAAATCCTCTTCAGCAGGTCATCGTATTTTCAAAAGGCTTTAAATGAAGAGGCAGTGATCAGTACTTCCATCACGTTCTAATAGACTGACATGAGCATTTGGGTTTGAAAGAGGGGGGGATAAAAGTGACGCAGATTTGCCCTAAATTGGCCTGATGCACAAAGCAATGAGTGCAATTGACTGGCAAGCTAACCCCTCACACCCCTTCACTTCTAACTGCTGCTGCACAATAAGAAAGCCGTGGGAAGCTGCTTGGGAGCACAGCGTATCCATTTTCATGGCCCATATGGAAATTTTGTTTTGTGTACAGAGAAAGTGTCTGATAACAGTGACCTTAACTGCCATATGTGTTCAGTGAATAGTAAACAGAGCAAAGCAGTCCGGCTCTCTGACCCTTAGCATATGGGCATCTATGCTGGAGGAGGGCTTTTCACAACACATCCGCTTTCACTGCCATCTTGCTTGGTGCCTGGGGGATTTCGCTAGATTTGTTAATGAATTGCTCTATTGACTCATATCTGAGCTTTCCTCATTAGAGTTGAAGAACAAAATTTTTATCTATGTTTCCTTGAAGGAGACCAGAATGCCTCTCTTTGTCAGGACGTGTTAAATCCTGAGAGCCGTCATCTGTGCTGACCTGATTTATTTTGTCAGTTTAAGAATGTTCTCGATATTCATTGACGCTGAAGCCTGGCTCTTCAGATCATTCTTTCTTTTTCGTAAGTTTTTTTTAAAAGTTTTTTTTTGAAAAAACCAATGTCTGGTTTACAAATAGTTGAACACAATGTCACCCTGGTGATGGCTGCCTTTACTGTGCCAAACACAATTGCATACAGCAGGTCTGCATAGCACATAACCACCTGTCATGAAATGGCTTTTATGTGGTCACAACCCAAGTACAACCTTGCACCATTCATCTTCCCCACCCCCTATCACTCAGGAAGCATAGTACTTTTTGGTTTGTTAACTCTAACACAGAGCACTTGCAGACTGTAGAAAAAAAATCCTCCAGCTGCTTGCCAAACGTCCAGGCACTGAAGTTGTTGGCAGCAGATCACTGAATGGAAGATTTGGAAACTCATTTAACTAAACAAGCATCAGAGAAGCAAGATCCATCCTGCTTTAACATGCTACTCACAGCATAGAATAACAGACACCTGATGCTGTGTTACAGCACTGCAACATAATTGAGAGGTTTACATGATGTCATAAGCTGTGAGAATTAAGTATGAATGATTGCTACAGGCATCTGAAGCTTGAAACTTTGTTTTAGCCTTGTACAGGGTTATCACGGATTGCTTGATTTACATGTAATTATAATCCTTCTTATATATGTTTAAAAGTTGTGCACTTTGGTTGTTTGCTTGTTGTGCTGTTGTTGCTGTGAAGCTTGTGTCATCCAACATTTTCAATATTGTATTTCTGCTTTCATAGTTCAAAGTTACTCAGAAGAATTGTCAAGCTCTGAGATTCTCCATTTGATTGCAGCAGTTTTACCTCATGGAATTGCAAAAGTACTTTAATAAAAAGTATTTTCACCAGAATGCTAGAACGATGGAAGCACGAAGTGAACTAACATTTTGATTAACACAAACTGGTTGGATGAGACCAGGTGACATTATGACCAAAGTTAATTTTGTATGTAATATAGAACAAAGTTTTGTACAAAGGAACAGAAATTGGAGCAGGGAAGTGCTGATTATTTTAAATATTGAACATTGTCTTGAACTGCTTAACCTGTCAATGGGGAGAATCCAACTGACGTACATTGATGGTTCACTTGTCCGATATTTGAGGTATTCAATGCTTCTGCATAGAATTTTCTGTCAATATAATTCTGGTTTCTTTCCCAAGGAGTTGGTAAAAATAAAATGTTTTGATATTTATAACTAAAGGACAAAGAAAAGAACTAACGCACATGTGCACATGCTGATGGAGTGGAACTCTGTACTTTATACTGGCACATGCCGAACAACACTTATCAGTTACTCTCATTAAGTGCTGTAGCAGAAACAGTCTTATTCAGTGGACCTTTGGTCGGAGCCAATCTTGAGGTACCTGCTAAGACATGCACAAAGGCGATACAGAATGACTTATCCTCTGAATTTCCTTCTTTATTTGAGGTGTAAAAATAAACCAAGGGACTGGCTCTTGCCCAGACACTCCATGGACTACCATCTCTTTTATGTCCTGCATCCAGAATATCCTTACTGTTGTAAGGCGTGGCATCATGCATGTGAAAAACTTTGTCTTGTATCATTCTAGTGGGCATTTTTCATATATGAGTTCAGATTGAGTGGAATGGCAGACATCACAGCCATATAAATGAATAAACACACAAACGAACAAATCAGGAAGAGCAGTAAGGCATTCAGCCCCTCAAGTCTGAATTCGATAAGAATTTAGCTCATGTGATGTAGCTCAAATCCACATTCCCATATACCCCGATAACCCTTGAACCCCTTGCTTAACAAGAATCTATCTGCTTCTACCTTGAAAATATTCAGACTCTCCTTGCACCACCTTTTTCAGCAAGATATCACAACACTCTGAGAGAAAAAAAAAACTAATCTCTTTTAAATGGGTGAGTCCTGATTTGTAAGTAGTGATTCTTGGTGCACCATAAGAGGAAATATCATTCTACATAACCTTGTCAGGTACTAGTCAAGTACACATTCTCAGAACGGCCTTCAATACATTTACAACCTTCCTTAAATGAGGTGGTACCATACTCGAGATGCATGTAACTAAAATATAAGCTCCATACATTACATTCAAATCCCCTCGAAATTGCATTTCCTAATTACTTGCTATACCTGCAGACTAACCTTCAGTGATGCATGCACTCGGACACCCAGATCCCTCTGCATTTCAGAACTCTGCAATCTCTCACCATTTAGATAACATGCTTCTTTTTCATTCTTCTTGCCAAAATGGAAAGTTTCACATTTTTCCATGCTATACTCTATTTGCCACATCTTAGCCCAGTCATTTGGCCTATCAATATCTTTTTGAAACCTCCTTGTATTCAATCTTGTCCTCATTCAGTTAGCACATCAGCACTTATTTCAACAGCAGCCTCTGAATTAAGTTCAGGAGAGGGCAGATTGGTTGATCATCTTTTCCTGCCTTGCCAATGAGACAATAAAACTCTTCCTTCTGCCTCACTAAAATGTGTAGCAAAAATTGAGCCGTCAGTTGAGGCGAAAATTAATACAATTGGTACCTTTCAAAAAAAGGGAAAAAATTGTAGTCATGAAGGAAAAGTAAATTTTAAATAAACAGCAGCAAGGTGTTTAAGACAGTATTTCAATACCACAATCTCTCATTGAGCCACTCATTTCATTTAATAACCTGTAACTCACCGCAACCCATCGCTTCCCTTTATTAGAATATATGGTTTTCCAATTTGCTGTTCATGTTCATTTTGTTGCTGCGACTAAATTTTGCAACTTGAGGTTACAGCTTCCATCACAGTTTATTATTTGTATCTAGATAACCTATAGCTCTAAAGATATCATAAATACTTGAAGTGGAATACCATCATGTAGCAGGAAAAGTGGGCAAGGCAGAGATGTCTTTTCCTCAGAATTATTTTACGTCTTGCGTACAATGCATGAGAAAAATGTGATGTGATTCAGTTGTTCTTTTGCTCATGTAAATGGCCATCAGTAGCTCTCATTAGCCATGGCCTTTCACATTCTTGAAAGAACAGTGATGTTCCATCTCCATTACTGCTGCCAATTCCCAGACTTACATGGATCAGAATTTCTGCATGTTGCAGGAAACTGAAGCAGCCCCCATAGCTTTACCAATGATAATGTTTTGTATTCTTAAATCAAGAAATATTAAACCACTCAAGGTCTTTCCTTTAAAGTGCTTTATAGACATAATAAAACCAATGTATAACATTTTTAGAATTTCTGAAATTGTTAGTGCTTACTGATTTAATCAAGAAACAGATGGAGGATCAATAATCAGTAGGACTTTTGGCTGAATATTAGTAGCAGGTTAGATTAATTAAAGACATCAAAATATCAGATAGTAATCCTAAGTAACAGCTACTAAAATAAGATCCAATTTTCTATTATTATTTCAATATATTTGAGTGGTAAAACTCCAATGTGATATTTTATACTGCAATAACTGGTGCACAACTAGCTGCTTACTCATTTACATCCTACACAATGTTTATGCATGTTCGTCATGGTACATAGTAATAGGGCCCTGGCTGAACACTAAAGTATGCATTTTATTACATCTGCTATACAATGGTATTATCACAAGTTATCTTCCTTCAACCTGGCAGGTGTTCAATTAGCTCAGTTGGCTAGATGGCTGGTTTGCAGTGCAGAGTGATGCCAACGATGTGGCTTTAATTCCTGTACCAGCTGAGGTCAACATGAAAGTCCTACCTTTAAATCAAGCCTCTTGCCTATGGCATAGTGACCCTCAGGTTAAACTCACAGCCAGTCATCTCTCTGTAATGAGAAAGCAGCCCTAAGGTCCTCTGGGGCTGTGATGACCTTACCTTTACATTTTATATGAGTTGGTATAAAGTTACCTCAACCATTGTGATGCTGCAGAATTCAGATTGGTTGCTCATATGGGTGGACCAAAGTAACATTGAGCCACAGAAATGGAAACCTTGCAAATCCGCTCCCACATTCCAGATTGTCCTAATTTGAGATGACTGGTTTTTGGTTAGAGTAGTTGTATGTTTGTTCTTTGTTACCTCCATATTCCTCTTTTTTAAAAAAAGTAAAACACAGCTACATATGTCTTGTATTTTATAATAACAGATTTCACAATCATTATTACAACGAACAGCAGTAACACAATTTGTGAGCAGGCTTTGTGACGGTCCCTGGGGAAATATGCTGAATAGAAAATGCAGATAAAGATCATTTTGACGCCTGCATTGTTAAAAAAGATGTGCAAATTTGTTTCCTGAAATTCTGCCAGTACTAGCTAAGCCCGGTTGCTCCGAAAAAGTTGTTGATGCTGATTATATTTTACAGGTTAAAGGTCAGTTGTATTTTCCTTATAAACTTGTGGCAGTAACATCAGTTTCAGGTTTCTCTGCGATGTCTATGACGTAAATAAAACATTAACGGAAAAAAAAATCTGGGTGGTTTCTCCTCCCTTGGGGGTTACTACAATCTCAATGGGAGGATGCATAAGGAAAGACCTAGTAATCTCCGCCCAAAGGCAAACAGACTCTGTACAAAATTGGTGGAAGCTGATGGGTGTTCACATCAGATATTTTACAGAATTTTTATGTGACAAGACAACAATTGTTATTTTCCCTTTCACTTTTTTCCACTTTACCATCTGGGAGACTCCTGACTTCCAGTTGACCTTGAACCTGTGTTTTTATAGTAGCCATTTCATTTATACAACTAGCCTACTGCGGTTTATCCTGCATGACCTTTTCTGCCTGCTCCCTCTTGAACTTGCAGGGTATTGAAATCTAGGCAGAGAAAAAACTTTTCGTCTGATGCACAGCAAAGCTGTAAATAACAATAGCAAGATCTGGCTAATTAAGAAAAAATTAGTTCTGCTAAAAGGAAAGGCTACATCTTTGAAAAAGCTGCTATGCTTCAACAGACTGGGCAAAATAAACATCTTAATGAACAGTCGTCTATGCTGCATTAGCCTATCTCAACCAATCTAAGTGCACCAGTAAAATTTGTGAAACAAATTAGGAAAACATTCGATCACAAATATTTAGCTGTAGTATGAGCAATTATCTGATGATGCTCAAACTGCTTGCTCTTTCTGTCCCTTTCTTCCCCCTCGGGGTCCCTGTCTTTGTTAGCTTGCCATGTTGATGTTTCTCAGCTAGTTTTAACTGGTTTTCAATTTATCCCTTGCTTCCACGTCAAATCCTTCGTCTCGCTCACTTTCATTTTAAGCATCTCCGCTAATAAGGGCAGCAGAGATGTTTTGTTTTTCTGTCAATGCAATTTTGTTATACTTTACAACTTTCAAGCCTAGACAGTCCCTGTTTAGCACTTGAGATATGTGTTAAATTGAGATTATGGAAATGGCAGACCTCACTGGTCTGGGAGGAAAGTGTTTCATAAAGAAACAAGGATATTAAAAGAGTTGCTAGTCACTTACTGTATGTGTTGATCAGCAGCTGAATGATGTGTCGGTGGTCTTGAAGGGCTGGTATATGCAATAGAATATAGTTTTAGGGTTTGAACAGAAGACAGCAAATGCAAATTATGCAATTAGCTGACTTACAGAACTACAAATGTAAAATGCACAGTAAAAAACATTGTTTCAAAGCTCTCACACACGCTACTATTTAAGCTATTGTTGGGATAATTTGCATTTTAGATTATGTACTATAAGGAATATATAAAAAATTAAATTTTGCTTGAGAAAATTTCTTATTTTACAGATGACATTAAAACCTCTGTCCACTTGTAGATTTTCAAACAACATGACTTATGAGTTTGAGCCAAACAGATCTATTGGTAAACGGGGCTCAGAGTTGTTTGAAATAATAGGAAGAGATGTAAATTCCAAATACTACCAAGGTGAACTGTAAGAACAAATCTATGCACCATTCACTGCTGTGTTTCTAGCTGAGTACACAATTCTAACGAAAAAAAAATCTTTGAAAATACTGAGAAAAATCCTCGGTAAACAATTAGATTAACTGCAAATGTTTTATTAACTACAGATAGTTACATGTCCAATTGAAGAATGATTCAAATTTATGCACAGGATGCAGGTGTATTAAATCATGTCCCATTCACTCGAAATGTATTGAATATCTAATTCAAGTATAAATCTTAAATTCTAAAATCCTGCTGTAAGCATTAACTCTCAAATGCTTAGCACATCAAATCAAATCTAGTTGTTTCACCACATGAAAGATCTCAGAAAATTAGGCATAGAAAACAGGAACAGGAGTAGGCCATTCAGCCCTTCAAATGTACTCCACTATTGAAAATAATCCTGGCTGATCATCTCAGTCAGTATCCTGTTCCTGCTTTCTCCCCATATTTTTTGATCCCTTTAGCCCAAAGAACTATATCTAACTCCTTCTTGAAATCAAATTACTTTTTGGTGAAAATATGCATTTTTTTTTCTTTTTTTTTGTTTAGACTGAGTTGCTGAATTATCAAGAAGTGAATCTTAACCGTAAAATGGACAGGTAAGGGTGGACTGGAACATCTAAATATTATAAATTTGAATTCCAACCTTGACCCACCCGCCAACTGCTCATGTTTGGTTTCAAGAAGATGAAGCACTGGGCAGGCAATAAAACAGCTTGGGGGCGCCGGGATGGGGTGGTTGGTGAGGCATGCAAAATGAGACGTGAAGCCAGCTAGATTCAGGAATAAGTGCTTCTTGAAATTCCTACTCTAACCAACATGTCTGTTTCACCCCAAAACCCTAGTAATTGGAACCCCTTCACATCAACCGACAAGCCCACAGCAAACACTTTATTTGTGTCCATGGCTTCCAATCACATCCTACCACAGCCAGCCCGATGTGGCTTGAATCCACACACTGAATTAGCCTCTGTTCTAGGCTCCCTGATTGTTCCCAGCTCTGGATTCCATTCTGTCTTGATCTCTGGACTCTGATCTCCGCACTCCAAATCAGGCCATCCTGATCTTCAGTTCTTAATTATTCCTCCTCACTGTCCCCCATCCTTCCCAATGTCCCTTGGTTCTGGACTGTAATTTTCCTCAGATCCCTGCATTCGTGGTAGTGCTTTGGAACTCTCTGCATCAGAAGGTGGTGAAGGCAGGGTCATTGAATATTTTTAAGACAGAATTAGATAGATACTTGGGAATCAAGAATTATTTGGCAGGGAAAATGAAATTTGAACAATCAACAGTTCTGGCATGATCTAAATGAATAGTGGATCAGGCTTGAGAGGCCAAATGCTCTGCTTCTGTTCCTATTTTCCATCTTTGTATGTTTATTGCAACATAAGGAGCCAGTGAGATCCAAAGTGCTATGATGTAGTGCTGAGGTGTCTTCTGAGTTAGTCCGAGATCAGCCAAGATGATGTGGTGAGACTGGTGCTTTGCTGATGCCAACTTCGGTAGGTGGAGGGTTCGGGCGGTCTCTGCCCATGAAGTGAATGATGGTAGTGAACAGAGCTGATGATAGAGGCCTAGCGAAGCAATCGGTGAGATGCACCTGTCAGGTAAGTGCTCTGATTTTCAAATCAGAAATTGACACTGTCTATTTTTTTTCACCACTGCCTGGGAGAATTGCGAACCACAAAGAAATAATGTGAGATTAGCTAATAATAAGATATAAATGCGTGGAAATAACGTTCTTTCCATTTATTAGCAAGATTCTGATGTGGCTGTTAAAACATTGAGGGGAAATTTGGACTTCTTTTCCTTGATGTTGAGCATCTGATTCTTTCTTTTGTTCTGTATTTTCTAAAATATTATGTAATTGCCTATCCTGCTCAAGGCTAGGAAATTTCTGCCCATGGTTTTGATCTCCTTCCCTTACACTCTAAACAATTTTAGGTCACTACTTGCTCTTCCTGACCTCGATCAATTACCAAAATCTCAGGGCATGTTCCACTGGCAGCGGTCATACTCTTTCGCCCAGTTCCATCCAATGGAACCTCCAGGCTCCCATTTGTAAAAACGGAATGCCAATTACTCATGGTCCCCCTACAGAAATGAACCATGCAACCCAGCATTTGACTGGGTACACAGCTGATCTTTAAAAGTGGCCCCAGAACCAGGAATCCTGGCAAGTTCTGGCAGTAGCCAATCTTTCTGCCCGTGAAGATTGGGAGAGTCTGACGGGTGGGGCACCCATTGGGCTGTGATGCATAAGTAAAGAGGCAAATTTGAGACAATGACACAAGAAAATTTGTTAACATTCGCGGAGAGAAACCCTCTGCAGATCTCATAAAAAATAACAACTGTTTTCTGGTAAGAGTCAACCAAGTGTCTTTAACTTATATCGAAATGATAAAGATACAGGGTTTGAATGCATGGTTTAATTTTTTCACAAAGTGTAATTCAAATGCGTGATCTTCTCTTTGCGGTTGTACTTAGACAGGGAGGATTAGTACAAAAACCGAAAGAACTGCGAATGCTGTAAATCAGGAAGAAAAACAGAAGTTGCTGGAAAAGCTCAGCAGGTCCGGCAGCATCTGCGAAGAAAAAATCAGAGTTAACGTTTTGGGTCCAGTGACCCTTCCTCAGAACTGTTCTGAGGAAGGGT
>NC_063346.1:41521698-41600126 GCF_021869965.1 Rhincodon typus
AAATGGGGGAGGGGAAGGGGGTTCTGAAATAAATAGGGAGAGAGGGGGAGGTGGATAGAAGATGGATATTATCCGCCTCCCCCTCTATTTATTTCAGAACCCCCTTCCCCTCCCCCATTTCTGAAGAAGGGTCTAGGCCCGAAACGTCAGCCTTCCTGCTCCTCTGATGCTGCTTGGCCTGCTGTGTTCATCCAGCTCTACACCTTGTTATCTTTTTAATGGCTACCATCAGTTTTGAAGTAAGGTCACTGGACCTGATGCAATAACTTTGATTTCTCTCCACAGATTCTGCCAGACCTGCCGTGATTTTCCAGCAATTTCTGTTTTTGTTTCAGTTTTCCTATCATCCTTGCATTGGTGAAATACACTGAATTCTGAGTCAACGGTATTGTTTTAGGTTGCTATTTCGACAATAAAAATAAAATTCAGAACACATGGAAATATCAACTACTGGATGCAGTGCCTTAGTGATATAATGAGAAAAAACATCAATCAACAGTGATATAAATTTTAATGTCAAACTGTCCTTGGGAACTACTGACTCAGTACTTTAACAATCTTAACTTAATGCATTCCTAAACTTAAAAATATTCACTTTATATCATCTTCGTTAAAATGTTCACAGAAACAGTCTCACCCCTATATGACTTGATATATTTTATTCACGAAAAAGACCACATAATTTACTTAGGCCGTTTATACTTTCTAATCCTCTGAAAAAAACTAGAAAATTGCCTCATAGTAATCTGGGGTCCTAAATTACCATGAAAAAGAAATTAAATATTACTTCTGCAAAAAAAAATCTAATTTACGTTTAAGGGGAAATTGTTCTTCATTAGTGTAAAAATAAGTACATCTTATTTTTAAAAGGCACTTCAGTGCCTGACATTTTATAAATGTATTAACTTTAAGAGTTGCCTCATTATCCCAATAAGAGGAATTTGGGACCTGGTGACAGGCAGAGTCATGTACAGTGTGTAATATATAAAGGCCACAGACTCTTCAACCTTTTCCACCTTTTTTTTTGCTATATGTAAAATTAATGAAGCAAAGAAAGGTCAAAGATTTTAGACAAAGAAAAAGGTGGCATTTATAGAAGAAGTTCTTTATAAAACATGATCAATATTTGTTAAACAGTCCAGCTAAGCAGAGTCAACTGCCACATATACTAAACCCAACTTGACTATGAAACAAACATCCTTTGATTTATTCTTGGAAAGTGAACTGACAAGTTACTTCAAGCTGAGCAACGACAGTGAGTAGAATGAATGCAAGACACTAATCAGGGAACAGCTTTCAAAAGATAAATGATGTAATCGCTATAGCATTGCTGTAACTTTTGAGTTTCTTGTCATGACAGCTGTAGGCCTTAATGTGGCATGGCAGCTATGCCGAAACCAGGCCCTGCTGTCAGCACAGCTATCATTTTTCATGGGTCATCTATTATCTACAGAATCTGTCATTATCTTAGGACTTTCAAATACTTCCATCCAAAGAAAAGAACTATGGCATTTATTTTAAACTGGAGTCATTTTGGTGAAGGAGGTGAGTGTGAAATGGAGGTGGGTTCTACATTTGTGAATGCAACTCCAGAGGATATAACTGGTACTTTTGTTTATTTGGACAGATGCACAGAGGCATCTCTGAACTTCTGCCAATGATCAAAGGAACTGGTGATGTAGAACAGATTCATGGGCTATGTCCTATCAGACTCCAGTTTACTCACCATCCATCATCCAAAGACTGAGACCTATCTGAATGATGATCACTAACTAACACTAAAAATGAATTACTGCTCCAATTGAGCCAGGTGTCTTGCCTCCAGAAATGAAGACAATCTTGCTGATGTAAATTAAGAACTCGCTGAAATTTAAGCCCCAAAAAGTAGTGCAACTCAATTTAGAGGAATGGTGTGTCAAGCTAATTTGTCGGCTTACAAGACTGTCAAGTGCTAAACATGTCTTTGGGAGTTCAAAACATCATTAAGAGCAAATAAAAAGGTTTAATCGAGACAGTAACATTTAACATATCTAGAAAGAGTCAAATCTTAAGAAGCTTAAACCAGTTTTTTCCCGAATAGTTCAATCTTAAAAGGCTTATATAGTTCAATCCTAAAATTTTATTCAACAGCAAAAGTTTGTCCTTGATGATACAATGAGGTACTTCCTACATATCTGTGAATTTTAAATACATACAGGTTACAATGCATGCTTGTTTTTTCCCCAACACCTGCTGATCTCTATAGCTAAACTATTAAGTTGTTTTCACAATAGTGATGATTCAAACATGATGTTTGTATTCATAAACAGGTGATTGTGACAGATGGGATGATTGCAATACAGACCAGTCAGTATAAGTGTATGAGACAAAAATATTGCAGATGCTGGAATCCAAGGGACAAACAGGAGGCTGGAAGAACACAGCAGGCCAGGCAGCATCTGCAGGAAAAGAGCAGTCAACATTTTGGATATAACCCTTCTTCAGGACTGAGAAGAGTGTATGGACAAGAGCATGAATGGGAAAAGTTGACTCCAGTGTAAGTGCCATGCAACAATTTTTCCTGCATTCCTTCACTTTCGATACTTAATATAAATTAATGAAACGTGATTGGTTTATGTACAAACATGGGTTATTTGGAGGGAAGTAAGGTTGCCTAAAAGGAAATGGGCATGGCAGTTATCTAACTGAATTTGCAATCTGGAGATGTGAGTTCAAATCTCCACCAAAACGTAATCATATTCTTTTCAACAGATTCTCGTATTTTCTCTACTACTGACATCAGGCTAGCGAGTCTGTGGTTCCCCATTTTCTCTCTGTCTTCTTTTTTTAAAGGTGGGGTTACATTGCAACCTTTCAATATGCAGGCACTGTTGGAGAACTAATAGAATTTTGAAAGAAGGTCACCAATGCATCTATTATAGTCATCTCTTCAACACTCTAGGGTGAAGGTCATTGGGTCCCATGAATTTGTCAACTTTCAGTCCCATTCATTTTTAAAAAAAACAGTTTTATTAATACCAATTTAGTTTAGTTCCACACTTTCACCTTGGATCTTAATTATTTCAGTGAGACATATTGTGTCTTCATCTGTGAAGACAAGTAAAAAATTTATTTAGGTTAAAAGCTAAGTAGTCATATTCAGATGACTCACATATGACTCAAAACACTAACTCTGTTTCTCTCTCCATAGATGCTGCCAGACCTGATGAGTTTCTCCAACACTTTCTGCTTTTGTTTAGCTTGATTATCTTTTCTCTGTTTCTTATTGTAAACTCTCCTGTCTCTGCCTGTAATGGATCTATATTTATTTTTGCTAATCTTGACCTTTTTAAAAACCTATTAAAGCTTTTACAATTTATTTTTAAGTTTCTTGCTATTTTACATACATATTTTATTCACTCTTACTTTATCAATTTCTTGGTCCTCCTTTGCTGAATTCTGAAATTCTCTCAATCCTCAGGCTTACAACTTTTTGGCAATATTATCAACTCCTCTTTTGATCTAATGCTATCTTTAACTTCCCTTGATTTTCCACTGGGTATCTCTATCTTAAAGAAATGTGTGTTTTTTTTGAAAACCGAGCAAAAATTGTTTAATTATTAGTCATTGCCTACCTACCATCAAACCTCGAGAAAACTCTCGCAAAAACATTTCAAGTAAGCCACCAAATAGTATCAAAGCCAAAACAATAACCTCAGGCGAATCAAGAATTACTCACACCCACCTTCTCAAGGGTAAATAGATACAGGTAATAAGTGCTGGCATTTCAAGTAATGTGCACTTCCCATGAATGAATAAATTTAAAAGCTAACATATTTGTGTGACTACAATTTGCCTTCATAACCTATTTTTTAGGAATTTCAAGTACAGTCTCAAATTTATTCTAATGATTTTATAATTGTGTTTATTTTTAGTTCAGAGGGTGTCAATGCATTTGTTTACCAAAAAATAAAATCCAATCCTTAATGTATATCTTTTTACCCCATGGTAACTTAAAAATTCACCAACAAAGGATATAATATTAATGATATTTAATGGCATACGTTGTGCAAGAATTTTATGTTTTTATTAAAAAGACTCAATGTCTTCTAGGAATGTGCTTTTTTTTAAGAAAGATGAAGGAGGCGTTGTAGTAGAATGGGATTAAAATTAGAAGTACAGAAAACGTATCTACTCTTTAAAAAAATTTGGACGAGTGTTAAGACAGCAGGATCTTTATGGTTGCCCTACTGAAGGAAAGCTCAGGTCATGCTGAGCCACTGGAATAACAATTTGGCTGCAGCCGCTGGTGGCATTCAGCATATTCATGACAAACGCAGACTCATTTCACAGGTGTATTAAAGTATTACTTACCCTCTTTCAGGATAGACATGTCACCAGTTCCAACAGTGAATAGCGATGCATAAAATTGAGGGAGAAAATATGTAGAAAATAAGCATACATCAGAGGCAGGGTCAAGAACCTAATTTCACAGTGACATACAGGTAATTTGGCTTTGAAAATCTTTGTCAATTCTAAACTCATTTGGAAAAGCATAGCTCAAAAGGCTGGTGTCTGAATATGAGATAGCTACCCTGAATTCCAATATTTATAGCACAGTTTGCAAATACATTACCCCTGTCACAATGAAATAAGTGACATACTTACATGCTGAGCGAGTTGGTCCAAAGGTGTTGGAACCAAGGGAGGGGGAGATAAGAAGACAAGTAATTAGTACATTAATCTTTTTTATGATATCATTTTTCAGACCTATATGATCATAATGTAAATTAGAAATAAAGGAGGGTTCATGGAAAATAGAATTAATTTCAAGTAGGTCAATCGCTCTACAATAACTGCATTTCAAGCAGAGTGTAATTTATGGCAACATTTGTCCATTTTCCTGCACACTGCTGATTACAATGCTCTTGCTCACTTCTATCAGTTGAAAGTCAGCTTGCCAGATAACATTCTGCACCATAATGAAATTCATTTGCAGTACAAAAACTTGAGTGAATCAAACAAGCGCTGTTACAGCCCTTAATGGCATTCTATGGATTATTGATTTTTGATTTAGTTTCTGCTCACCAGAAACCCATTTTAACAGCACCATTACCTCCATAACGATTAGAGACAAAAAGTTAATTATGTAATTATAAAGCCAATAACAGACTTGTCTGGTTTACTTTGCTTTAGTCAGTTTAAACATTATCTCTCATGTGCACATCATAACAGCCTGGATGTGAAGAGAGAGATTAACACAATCAAAGCAGATGTGAAATTTAATTCTCCAGGCCATTGCTGTCTGGGAAACCATTAAGTAATCACAGCATTCTTCCTCTATTAAATTCACGTCTGCCACTTCACATACAAAAGGTGGAAAAGTGGAAAAAAGGTGCAATGGAGCATTCCAATTTTATTTGACTTGAACACAAACTAAGCCTCAGGCACACTGCTGGAAAAAAAAGGTCTTAAATGGGATGCCTCAATTTATTTGAAAATGAAAAGGTTGGAGAAAAGAAATTAAAGCTGGGATGCACTAGCAAAGATACTAAGGAATGGATTTCACCTTGAAGAAAAACTACAGTTATGGGAATCAGTACTAAAAAATGCAAACATAAAGGTTTCTTCTAACGTTATAGGATTAGAGTTGCAGTTTTGCAGTATTTCAAAATGATTTATTCTGTGAAATTAAAATGGATATTTCTTGGTGCTTCTAATATTACATTATTTTCTCTAAAATATTTGACAATATCCATTTTATTAGTCATTATAGCTTGGATTCAAAACTGTCAATAACTGAGCCACCATAATATTCTCTTGACATTTTTAAACACATAAAAATTATTCAAGGATTTCTAGTGAATTTAGAGTCAAGGATGAGACATCTGCTAAGATATATGGATAAAATGAATAAAGCTACAATCTTTATTTGTAGGCCACATGTTTCAAATGTGGTTTATCGCAATCATTGCAAGTTTATATATATATGCAAATTAATTCAAGACAAAGTGAAAATGCTTCCATTATATTTAAAAGAGGAACATCCTAGTGCTGTCACACAAAAAAATTATTCATGAAATGAAGGTAATTAAGCAACAAATAACATAATAAATAAAATTTGACGGAAAAGTGGGTTATTTTTCTTGAATGTCACACTCCGCTGAATACCACACAATATTTAATTAACATGCCAATTTAATCAAACAATTGGTCTTTTACATTTTATAAATATATGTACATCAACAGTTTTTTTTTGTTTCTTAGAAGGTGTTTATCAAAGAGTAAAAATATTCACTCAAATTAAAATTGCATATTACATTTAGGAATGCATATATAGAGCCAAATCTTCTTCAACCAACCCATTTTGTGTAAGAATTAAAGTTTAGCTTTATATTTAATTGTGAGGTAAAATCTAAGGCAAGCCATCTCTAAACCAAAAATGGATGTGGCATTGGGGATAAATGTGAAAACTGGCATTTTTTATTGTTAGGGATTTCTGCACCCGTAAGTTCTGATAATTGAAAGTTTGAAGGACAGGAATTGGTCTAATTCAGAGCTCTTGGGATAGATTTTCAATGCCATATGGGCATAAATGCAGCATTGCAGATTGGCAGTCCATTATAGAAACTACCCAATTTTCAGTTCCATTGAGTTAAACGAAATTAAAGCCAGGCATTTCTGCAATATGGTCACTGTGTAATGTCAGTTAGTTTTGCCTGAGTGGCAAGTTGAAGATATAACTATTTCTATACCATCCAATGTCAGAATTCATTTTTCTAAAAAATGTCATTTTTCTTCAGTCAGAAAAGTCTAATCTGATATTAAGTCTGACTGATGTTAGCAATTATCGTTAAAATTGCTTTATAATACCAAACTTATAATGATTAAAAAAAAGAGAAAAACAAGCTTCTCTAGTTTCTCTTGGATGAATAGTCTGGCACATTATCACCTTCATCAATATACTTCCCACCACAAAAACTCAAAAATGGTCAGAAATGAGTTATGCCTAAAATGAACCTATTGAGTGTGGTTGTGTATACATAAAACAGTCAGATTTTAATTCTTAAAAAATGTATTCACTGCATCTACACAGCATTCGCCAATGCATATTTGAGCCATATTAGAGTCTTCAAAGTACTTTTAATAAATTTCTTAAAATGAACTGACAGTAGTGCCATATTCAGATTTAATAGCATGCTAAGATGGCAGATTTGACAGGTCTGAAAGACAGTCTAGCAAGACCACTATAAAAAGCCCTTGTCTGTTTAATAGAAGAAAGGTGCTTTTTTTAAAGTATGCCAGCAGGGGGTGAAAGAACAAAGGCAGGAATGGGGGAGGGGGAAGGAAATATGCTTAGGATTTCAAGAGACCAATCAAACATCACTTAACATCTCAGTCACTTACAGATTTAACATTGACATCAATGCCAGCTCTGGCGATTGTCTTCCTTGCCATGCTTGGCTGCCCAGTGGAGTGCTGTCTAAGAAATTCACATATAAGCCAACTAAATACCTTCTGTAGCATAAAGCTCATTTTATTGTCATCATATCTTAGGCAAAAGGTCTTCTTTGGGCAGTATAAACAGTATTCTAATGGTTGTGGCCTCATTCTTTCTAATAACTCCACAAAGAAATGACATCTCCCAGAAAATGGTCACAATTATTTTATTATTGCACGTTAACTTGATAACCTAGTGCCAACAAAATAGTACTAATTGGGGTTTTAGCAACAAGGGATTAATTAGCATGTATCCATTATGATTTCCTAATATGCATATGAATTCTCTAGATCAGTTTGCAGATTTTATTTGTGCGAACTCATCTCACGTTATGTTGTTTCAATTTTAGGTTTTGAAAAGACTAAAATTAGCAACAAATCAATTTTGTAAAACTTGTGATCTTCAAGCATCAGGGAATGATTTTCTTTTTTGTGAAATTTTCTTTTCACAACAGAATTAAATACACTCCAGTTCAGGACAGCATGGATGAGGTAATTGGTATAGGGCTCTTACACTGCAGTCCAACCAAATGTGTGAGAAGATCCCCTCCTTTACCAACATGACGGTACATTTCCCGTACTATCCTTATCATATCTCCCAGTGAGAGTGCCTAATTAGTATTGAATTACGGCAGTTTGGTCTTCTGTTCTTTGGGAACTGGGTAGAGCATGCTAAAACACTTCAGACTTTTTATAGTCGTCAGAGAGCAAAACTTTCACCCCAAATGTTGAGGTGGATTTTTGTTTGTAAAGTTCCTGAAATGGTATAATTCAATATCAGGTAACCATACCTTGGCTTAATATTATTTTTCAATATTATTGTTCAAGTTATTATGAATAGAAATGTTGGAATTGCAGTTGAACTCAACGAGGCATCTTCTACAAAACCTGAAACAATAATGAAAAGTGATGTCACAAAATTGTTTAAATTGATTCAGAAGTGCTTGAAATTGAAACAAGTTTTTACTTCTGAAATTCTTTAATCTCCCTACACTGTTCATTTTTATTTTTTCCCTACTTATTACAAATGCTAAAAATGGTCACCCCAGAAGGCTAAAGATAAGTAGTTCTTGATCTTCTCTCATCACCCCTAAGCCATCTCCTCATTTGCCTGCAGACGTGGTTTTGCTCATCAGTCCTGCATGTCTCCCATTGACACTTGCTCTCATTCCACTTTGCTGAAGAAATCTGCACTGTGAACACAGTTTGACATTTCCTGACATTTCATGAACTAATTACACTACAAATAATTAAGCATGTTCACATCTGTAACAAACGAAGGCAAAATGGTTGTCAGCACCAATGATTGATGACCTCCCTGAGACTTTATCTGATGAGATTCTCTCCACTACAGGCAGACCTGGATGCCAGCATGTTTGCAATAATGCCTTCAGCCTTTTCATCTGATCAAACCAACAAAATGCTTTAAGAAAAGGATGGGAAAATTAATGACTACAATGAAATATTTGCATTTTTTCAGGCTAGAAAAACAATGAACAAGAGATGTGACAACCTCAATTATTTGGTGGTGCTAAAAGCTCAGAGACAGCTCCTGCTGGAGAGCACTGCTGGGAAGCCCTAGGGTGTCAAACAGGCTGTGAAAATGGCAGGTGATGAGGACAACCCTTTTACATAGAACAGACCCATATGCAAAGCCACAAAGAACAAAATACTGAGGGACAAATTTTATGCTAATGCATATGTGTCACTTACATAAAACCCTTTTGGAACTCTTATCAATTTACTGAAACGTATGACAGCGCACTGTTCAACCTAGTCCGCAGCAGTCAACGCTTTACTAATGCGGAACTGCCCTGTTAAGTATTTCCTATACAGATTGTGTATAACTATCAATAAACCTGCACTGGATATAAATTCTAAACTGGATTAATTGAACATGACTGTGAAGGTAAGCATCTAATTTATTAGGGATAAAAAACTAAAATAAATTGTCTTAGATCATTTTATTTTAGTTTTCTTTGTTGTCTGACAACATCAGATATTTAAAATCAGTTTAATTGTTTTTGAAAAGAACATGTAACCATTAACAAAGTTTATCTTTTTTAATTCACCATAAATGAAACTGGGGCATTTATCCTTCTGGTATAACAAGCAATGATGTGGTGCATTGATACAGGTAATTTTCTTCTATAGTTAGCTAAATGTAAAAATACCCTTCAGCAGAAAAAACACATTTTTGAAACTGTTTCAGTTGCTGCGTTTTAATATTTGCACACCAGTAAGCTAATGCCCTTCTAGAAAATAAATACTCACATCAATCAATTCTGCATTGTGCCAATTGGAGTCTAAATTGTTTTTGCTGTCTCTTATAAATTCCTTCTACAGATTAAATGATGATGCATAAAACTAACTGAGCACAACTGAAACTGGTGAGTTTAATTTTGTTTGTATAGATTTTGGAGTTGGATAAGTACTGTATCAGTGTCCTCCCTAGAAATTTGGTGACATGAAGCTGGATACACTTTAAAGCATGGTCGTTTAACGTTAAAAGGCTTGGATAACACATGAGTAAAATCAAGAAAAATGGCACAAAGCTTTTAAGCATTTTCCCAAGACAAATTATGTAATATTGTTTCTGTATGTGCAAATAATACTCATCGGGTCTAAGGCCCATTAGGCTAAAAACACATCAGGGCTGGTGAAATCTTTGCATCGTGAAACAATGAATTTTTCCTATTTCCAAGGGATATCACTGCCAAAAAAAAAGTGTCTATTGGTCCATGACTCTGAAGCAGACAGAGGAGGGGTTTAATTAGTGGTATGAATGCGCCTGCATGACTCTGGTTAACTAGTATGGTCTTTGTTGTCTGTGTTCACAGTCATTGTCTTCATACTCAAGAAGGTTTCAGGGCTTCTGTACGGCACAATGGGGTTGCGCGCCTCAGAATTCTGAAACACTTGGTCTCAGATCGTCATGCTAAGGTTTAACAGGACATTGGTGAGGTCTCTTCGGGTGTACTGTGTACAGTTCTGGTTGCCCTGCTATAGGAAGGATATTATTAAATTGGAAAGAGTTCAGAAAAGATTTGCCAGAAATGGAGGGTTGAGTTATAAGAATAGGTTGGATGGGCTGGGATATTTTTTCACTGGAGCATAGGAGGGTGAGGGATGACCTTATGGAGGTTTATAAAATCACGAGGGGCATAGATAAGGTGAATAGCAAGTGTCTTTTCCCTCAGGTAGGGAGGTTCAAAACTAAGGGGCGTTATTTTCAAGGTGAGAGGAGAAAGTTAAAAAGGTGAGAGGCAACTTTTTTTACTCAAGAGTCCTCGTGTGTGGAATGAACTGTCAGAGGAAGTGCTGGATGCAGATATAGTTACAACATTTAAAAGACATTTAGATAAGTACCTGAATAGGAAAGGTTTGGAGGGATATGGGCCAAATGTAACAAGTGGGGGCTAGTTGATTTTGGGAACATGTACTAGTTGTACCGAAGGGTCTGTTTCCATGCTGTATGACTCTACGAACAATAAAAACTCAATGACATTACTTTAACCTGAGGAAAATAAAATATTGTTACTTTGTTGTAAGTGAAAAATATTGTTGATGATGATAAGCATATTTACTGTTGCTCTTGAGACTCATAATTTTTTTTTTTGTTTCTGACAACAAAAATGTATCATTGAAATTGGATCAAACTAAGGTCCCATATCCTAACCGTTACCAAGATCACATTTTCAGTTTCATCTGCTTGCGATCCTAATTTACCCTGACCACACTGTTAGGCTCCTATCTGTGCAGTCTGACCCCCAACATTTTCCACACCCAGTCTGCTCAGTTCAACTCAACAGAAATTGTAATTCATCAAAAACTCTGCAACCCTCATTTTAGTACATACTTCCATCACTTCTCATTATAATGGTTTAATTGCTAGCTCTCCTCTCCCAAAATATTTTGTAATTTGTAGCCCTATTTACAAATTCTTCCATGGCCTTGACAAATTTTTTTTAGCTGCCATCACCCCCTCTTAAACAAAAACAGAAAGTTTTGCAGAAACTCAGAAGGTCTGACAGCATCTGTAGAGCGAAACCGAGTTCTAACAATAGGTCACTGAACTCTAACTGTCAGCTCTGCTTTTCTCTCTACAGTTGCTGCCAGAGCTTCTGGGTTTCTCCAGCACTTTCTGTTTCTGTTTGTTTCAGATTTCCAACATCCACAGTTTCTTGTTTTTATCCTATGTTCTCTCTTCTTTTTCTGTCTCCAAACTAATGCTCCTTTAACCCCCTTCACACCATTCTGCCTGAGGAAGCATAGCTGTCAGCCACCATTCTTCTACATGACAGTTTTGTTCCCAAACATTTCTGTCTTATTTCCCTCAACCTCCTCCAAAAGCCTCCTTACAAATTAGGACTTCAATTCTACCATCTCTTATCTCTTATAACTCTATTGCTCTTATGACTGAAAAGAAATAATTAAAAGAATGGCAGACCAGGTCAGAACTGGGAGTAAATGAAGACCTAATTTTCAGACATTTGCAAAAGTACTCATGGTAAGTAAACTTTCACAATCTCTGAAGAGACTAATAACACTCAAAACAAAATCAGTTAATAACTGAAAGGATGACAAGACTTCACATCTTAAGACTTTTGCTGTAATAAAGGAGTAAAGCACCTTTGATGAAACAATATATTGGTTGGTAACTTGTACTTTAAATCATAAAACAGAACATTTCCCTTTTAAGCACAACTGAACACGCACCACAGATATAACTCATACTGTCCTTTAAGTAGATATTCAATTCTCTTGTCACCAGTTTGAGGTGATACTTAGCCCCTGAGGGCACAGCCTGGGAGAGGGGGGTACAAATGGTCTCAATCACCAAGACATGTGCCTCTAGAAGGCATGGGCTCATTACCTAAGTAACCCATCAATCTGGATCGCCAGTATTCAAAGCAGCCAATCAGGCAATAGATCATCCTGATTGATAACTCAGCTAATGTTTGCTCTTTTTCTGAATAGCTGCAATAATTAGCCTAGCAGGAGGTACCAGATTCCCCAGTCCCTGCTAAGTTACGGACCTTGAGCTGAATCTTATGTTTCTTTAACTAATTGTGAGTTTTGTTGAGTTTCTTTTAAGAAATTTCTCCAGTGAGGCCCAACAAGATTTCTCAGAGTATCTTACTAAAATCCTCACTAACTACCCCATCCTGCTCTATGACGTCCCTCATGACTGGTCCTAGCTTCATCTTGCTGCATGCCATTCCCAAAACAACTTGCCACTAAGCAAATATCCATTGAAAGGCTGGCATATCTTGCATCCAAGTCATTTTTGAAAAGCCGTTGTGTAGCCAGACAAACATTGGCAATCCACTGTGCTATTCAATAGCAATGTAATGGTACAGGAACCACATTGCTAATGACACATACCTGGCCTAACTGACACTTCGTTATACATACAAACACATTCTCTCATATTAGTCACTGTTGGACACCTATATCTTGTCACTGTCCAGTAGGGGAACATCAAAAAAATGTAAGCATTTGGACAATATCAAACATGAGTTTTTATTGACAGCCAGAAAAAAGGAACACAATAAAAATTAACAAAGGCTGTAGTTCATGTCCACAACGCAGACCATATGCTGGCCATGATGACCATAACAGCCCATGATGGCCTTCTACACCCAGCTAACATTTATTGGAACTGAGTGTCAGCAGGCTCTGTCTTCCTTGTAGCACCCGATGCAGTTGAGTTCTGACATGCACAAGGAGGACTTTGTACAGCCCAATATCCTCATCCTTCTCCTTGGACGATTGCGGTCATTTCCTAAGCTCTTCAGCATCTGTCACATTACTTTGTTACTTACTCAAATTGTGCAGACCACAGCAAGGCAGGATGGTGCATCACACTCTGCCCAGATGACACTAGAGGCCATCCCAGATCACTCAAAGCTTTGAAACTGTATCTTCAGCAGCCCTTTTGCCTGCTCCTCGTCAGAGCAAGTGCACCAACTCTTCCCAACCCAAACCCACATCAACCATTCAAGTTGATTCCATTGTTATACTCACATGACATACGATACAGCACCCTGACTGACAATTCGTGATTCCCTGACTGCTGCCATCAATAATTAAAGAGCATGAAAATTATTAACAAACAGCATCAGAGAGCATTGTTGGCCACGGGAAGGGGTTTGTTGGCAGTGACCGCCACCTGTGGCCTCCACATGGGGAGCATTGAGGTGTAATGTTAGGGCTCGCGGGGCAGGGATGCCAGTTACAGGTCAAGTTCAATGTGTTGTATCAGCAAATTGGGGAATGAGTGAAATGGGTTGTCTGGGTAGTGCGAAGTAACAGAGACATGGAGGCTCTGGGGGATTAGTGGATTTGGTTGTACCTGGCTAATTGATAGAGCCCAATACTTATGGTGAGACACAACTGTGAGCTGTGTTTCCTGCTATTACTTGTTATTCTCCCACAACACCCTTGGAGGTTCCACAAGTGATGGGGGCACTTTTAGGCAATATTCGCCTCTTTTTAAGTTAATGCCATTAACTTTTGCATTACTAAGATGACAATGTTAGTTTAACAAGCAGCAAAGGCACACAGCTATCCAACTTTGACCAACATTTGACACAGCAGCATATTCACTCTGCACGGCACATGTGTGTAGACATGTTTGCAAATGAAATGTGGCTGGTGTTTGCAAATGGATGCTTCATGTATTTGCCCCTTCAATGTCCTAATGTCCAGCAGACGTGGATCTTGCACTTTTACCCATCAACCTGACACCTACTCCTCAGCACTGTCCCAGCCACTTTCCAGTTGCATTTTGCATCCAGAGAATAGCAAGTAATAGCAGGAAACGCAACTCACAGTTGTGTCTCACCATAAGTATTGGGCTCTGTCAATTAGCCAGGTACCACTCTACCCACTAACCCCGCCAGAGCCTCCATGTCTCTGTTACTTTGCACTACCCAGACAGCCAACTACACTCATTCCCCAATTTGGTGACACAACACATTGAACTTGACCTGCAACTGGTACCCCTGCCCCCCTGAGCCCTAACATTACACCTTAATGCTCCCCATGTGGAGGCCACAGGTGGCGGTCACTGCCAACAAACCCCTTCCCATGTCCAACAATGCTCTCTGATGCTGTCCATTAATATTTTTCACCCTCCTAATTATTGATATCCAATAATAGCAGTCAGGGAATCATGAATTGTCAATCAAGGTGTTGCAAAGATAGAGGTCAGGACCTGGTCAGTTGTGTCAACGCTAAAGATACTAGCAAACTTAAAGAAAAAGCAAATAATTGTGCAACGACAAGTGACAGGTCAAAACGTTTGACAGAATTTAAGAAAAAAAATGACCACAAGATTAATAAAGAGGGAAATACAAGAGAAAGCTAGCCAGAAATATTTTTTAAAAACTAATAGTAAGATTTCCTATGAATATTCAAGAATGAGCAGAGTTAAAAAAAATGACTGTTGATCACAGAAAATAAGTCGCAGAATTAATAATGGAAAATAAAGAAACAGTAGATAAATTAGACAGGCATTTTGCATTGATATTAAATAACATTTCAGAAGGAGCAATATATCATGAAATAGAAGGGAGTAGGAACTCAGGAAAATCATAATCACCAGAGAAGTGGGACTGAGTAAATTATTGGAGCTGCAGGCTGACAAGTGCCTAGTCCTGATGGGCTTCATCCTAGAGTCTTAAAAGAAGTCATTATTAAGATAGTTGGTGCATTGGTTTTAATTTCTGAAACTCCCGAGGTTTGGAAAATAGCAAATTCAACTCCTTGATTCAGAAAAGGAGAGAGACAGAAAGCAGAACTACAGACCAGAGATAGTAGGAACTGCCGATGCTGGAGGATCTGAAGAAGGGTCTAGACCCGAAGCGTCGGCTTTCCTGCTCCTCTGATGCTGCTTGGCCTGCTGTGTTCATCCAGCTCTACACCTTGTTATCTCAGAAATACAGCCCAGTTAGCTTAACATATGTGACTAGGAAAAAGTTGGATATCATTATTAAAGAAATTATAGCAAGGCACTTGGATAAGTTTAATGACACATCAACATGGCTTTGTGAAAGGGAAATCATGTTTAACCGATCTGCTGGAGTTCTTTGAGGAAGTAACATGCTGCAGATAAAGGGGAACTGTAGACGTACTTAGATTTTCAGATGGGATGTGATAAAGTGTCACATCAGAGGCTATTGAAGAAAATGAAAGCTCATGGTATAGAGAGTGTCATTTGGCATGGAAAGAATATTGGCTGGCTAACTACAAAGCAGAGAGATGGCATAAATGGGTCTTTTTCTGCTTGGTAAGATGCACAAGTATTGTGCCACAGGGATTGTCTTCAATTTATGTAAATGACTTGAATCAGGGGCTAGAAGGTATGGTTGCAAAATTTGCTGACGACACAAAGACAGGGAGGAAAGTAAGTTGTGAAGAAACGTCAGGAGATATAGGTAGACTACGTGAGGGGGCAAAGATGTGGCAAACAGAGGATAATGCTGGAAAATGTGAAGCAGTCCATTTTGGAAGGATGAATGAAAAAGAAACATTTTGTCTAAGTAGAGATTGCAATGCTCTGAATGCAGAGCAGTGTTCCCTCTAAGCTACATGACTGTCCATTCCAACGTCCCAAGCATTCCAGTTCACGCTGCTGCCATGCACAGCTCTCAGAGGCTCATGCAGCCTGATGTAGAGGGATCTAGGCATCCTAATGCATGAATCACAAAAGACTAGCTTACGTGTACAGCAAGTAACCAGGAAATCTAATAAAATGTTTTCATTTACTGTGAGGGGAATCGAAGACAAAAGTGGTGAGGTTATCCTTCAGTTATACAGGGCACTTGAAAGGCCACATCTACAGTGCTGTGTACAGTATTGGCCACGTTATTTAAAGGAGGAAATATTGGAAGAACATATTGGAGGCAGTTCATAGAAGGTTTACCAGACCAACACTTGGAATGGGCATGATGTCTTATGAGGAAAGGTTGGACAAGGCTAGGCTTAAATCCACTGCAGTGCAAAAGAATAATGACTTGATTGAAACGTGTAAGATCCAGAGAGGTATTGACAGTGAGTATCTTTTCTGTTACATGGGAATCTAGAACTAAAGATCACTGTTATAAATTAAGTGGTCATCCATTTAAATCCAAAATGTGACTAAATCATTTTCTTACAGAGGGTTGAGAGTCTTGGAAGTCCCTTGGTGAATTGGTGATGAGCAGAGTCATTGATAATTTTTGAAGGTGGAGGGAGATAGATTGTAAATAAGCAAGGTGGTGAAAGGTTATCAGGGGATAGGCTGGAATGTGGACCTGTGATTACAATCAGATCATCCATGATCTTGTTAAATGATGGAACAGGCTCAAAAGCGCTTCTTGTCCACATGTTTCATATTTAACACAGTCTGCCTTAGTCACCGCTATGTTAACTCATTCTCCCATCTTCAAATAAAGTACTAATCTTTTAATACTCATCCTGAAATCTGTAGCCTTCCATAAACATCATACTTCTTTGTCACTACATGCCACGGCAATAATAATCCCTAGCTTAAGTCAATCATAAACATGCTCTTTCTTGCATATCTCTGATTCCCATGAATAATAAGAGTTGACAAAAGCACATTCTACTTTAATACAAGTTCTAAAGTGAACATAAGCCATCCTACTCTTTCCTGATCCCACACTTATTCTTAGTGTTTAAACATGTTTCTTCAATATTTGTGTCTCTTAAGTGCAACCTGAAGGGCAATATTGTAAGAGGTATAGTTGGCTGTTCTGTGTTCTTAAAGGAGACAGGACAAAAGTGGTCCTCCTCTTAGTGTGGGACGGAGTTGAGCTAGCTTTATATTTGAAGCTTATTCTTGGGCAGCTCAGAGTCACTTCACATGATCCACTAAACTGTGGCCACTCTAGCTATTTCGCTGTTATTTCTAGCTATGCTTCATCAGTCTGCCGGATGGCCAGACAAATGCTTATGAAAATCCATACGATGCTGTCCATATAATCTATTGCTGCAGAACGTCTGTCTCTGCTTCCATATAGGAGGTACTTTACGATTATGAGGATTGTAAGATTGATATATTTTAAAACTGTGGGCAGAATCTTACCAAATCCTGAACAACGTAGGCCAGGGTAAGCAAGTTGGGAAAACTGCGTGAGAAAGCTGGTACTTCTCGATGTCAAGAATAAAAAGTCCCAGGTGTTTAACAGTGAGACTAGAATCTTACTAGTAAGCAGCGATGAGCCTATTTACATGCATTAGCATGCATTAACCTCACCTCATAAATATGCAGCTTCCTGTTTTCACACTTACTGGATGAAAATAGATATCAAGAATTCCCAACATGAAAATCACAGCAGGTACCTGCCAATCCAGCTCGCTGCTTGCTGATCTGGACCTCCATCTTGGACACCAGACACTAACATCTCAGGGAATACCCTAGGGGCAGTGAACACACATATGCCCCTGTATCTATGGACTTTGGCATTCAACACATACCAGCCTGACTCCACCATCATGACACATCTCCAATTACTTCTCGTACGGTTCTGTGTTTTAGTGTTGCACTTTGGAGCACACCATCACCTTTCATTGGAATGCTGGTGCCTGGGCATTTACTGCACTGGGATAGACACACAGCTCATGGATTGGAACAAGGAGCCAGGGATTCTGAGATAACAAGGTGTAGAGCTGGATGAACACAGCAGGCCAAGCAGCATCAGAGGAGCAGGAAGGCTGATGTTTCGGGCCTAGACCCTTCTTCAGCTTGTTATCAGCACATACTCAATTTGACACAATCTTCAGAGCCTTCCTGCCTTGCCTGGCTTTTTTTTTGCTTTGTCCCTTCATCTAGAGCTTAAAGGCTCACAATACTTCTGTACTTACTTGCCTATTAGTGCAGGCACAAAGCCAGGCAACTAGTAATGGCTGTGCGCAGTGATCAGTCAACAGGGTGGATCTATTGCCATTTGGCATACTGCTACATCAATATCACACCTATATCATATGCAGCAAACACACACGGCATGCTCATCAAACAGGGTCTAAGGGGCATAGACTCCAATCAAGTCAAGACAGGATGTCATCGATTGGAGAGTCTAGGCACAGGAAGTCATGGGCAGCCTCCAATATCAGTTCAGGGTTGGGCACAGTCAGTTTGATGTTTAGGCAGTGACAGTCGGGGTGGGGGGGGGGTGGGGATCCCTGCAGTCCAGGGAATTGGCCACAATCAGCCCTGATAATCCACTGGAAACAGCCCGGAAAGTCAATCAGGGAGCTGCACCAAGATCAGTCAGGGATCTGTTCACTTACACTTTGGGGCTGTCTGTCTAAGAGGGTCAAAGGGTTGGGCCATGATCAGGCCTGGGGATCCATCCACTGAAAGTCAAGGGGATGTTAGCAGGGGCCACTGCTGCGGGACAGAATTAGGGGAACTCAATTGTGGGGATTTGTGGCAGAGGATGGAGCAGGATATAGATCAGTTGGTGGCATGGGCAGAAAAATGGCAGATGGAGATTAATCTGGACAAATGTGAGGTGGTACATTTTGGATGGTGAAGTACAAGTGGAAATTATACAGTGGCAGAACCTTTAGGAGTACTGACATGCAAAGGAATCTTGGTGTGCAGGTCCACAGATCACTGAAGGTGGCAGCACAGGTAGATAAAGTAATAAAAAAGGCCTATGGCGTGTTTGCCTTCATTGGAAGGGGCATTGAGTATAAGGATAGGCAAGTTATGCTGCAGCTTAGAACTTTAGTGAGGCCACACTTGGAATATCGCATACAATTCTGGTCACCACTGTACCAGAAGGATGTTGATGCTTTGGAGAAGGTACAGAAAAGGTTTGCCAGGATGTTGCCTGGTATGGGGGATTTTAGCTATGAAGAAAGATTGGATAGACTGGGTTTGTTTTTACTGGAATGCAGGAGGTTGAGGAGAGACCTGATATAAGTTTCTAAGATTGTGAATGGTATGGAAAGTTTTTTTCCCAGGGTGGAGGGGTCAATTAATGGGGGACATGGATTCAAGTGCAGGGGAGAAGGTTAAGAGAGATGTGTGAGGCAAGTTTTTCCACAAAGAGGGTGGTAAGTGCTTGGTACGCGCTGTCAGAAGAGGTGGTGGAAGCAGATACAATAGCAGCATTGAAGAAACACCTGGATGAATACATGAAAAGGAAGGAATAGAGGGATACAGATCCTGTATCTGTTGCTTTGCAGTTGATACTGAGCACAGTGGTTAGGGCAATGGAGTGCAGGACTCTGTGTACATCCAGGACACAAGATCAGCATTTGTGCAGTCCTGTGTGCCACCCTCCATAAACTTTCTGTCAGAGGGCCCATGCCTCAAACAAGCTTGTCTGCTGCTCCTGTGAATGAAGTTGTTAGTAGTGACAATACAGGGCTCTTTCTTGCCTGAGGCTGGGCAGGGACTGGTGCTTGGCAGTTCTCAGAATACCAGTGACCTGCGGTGTTTCCCCCTCAAGAAACTGCAGTGAAGTGCTCAGCGGCAGGTCGTCCTGACTCCAGTTGACATAAAATACCCAGCGTGGTACCAGTATCTGAGCTGGTGAAGCGTGCAGGAAGCAGCCTTGCTGGAGCAATTACTGAGGGATCTATGCTGATTTCCTCTGAGGTGGAGAACTGGATGTCCCATTCCATTGCTATCTGCAGGGAACAAAACAGAGACAAGGGATTGAGGTTCAGGTATGTTAAGGGTACATTCACAGAGGTGGTAATGGTAGAGCAGCACAACAATGGACAATACTCCTCACTTGATTGTCAGGACATGGAGGTTTTGGCATCCCCACAGGAGCAGTCCCAGTCTGAGTCTTCCACTGACAGGATCCTTTCTTTGTGGGGGCTGGGAAACAGAATGTTCTACACCCCACCACCCGTCTTCGATCTCTCTGTCCTATTACAGGCTGTTTTCTCCTGGAGAGATATGAAGGGAGGAGTTTGGTGAGATGGAAGTGCCTGGCACAGCTGGTAGTGCTTGTGCAGGTAGGGTAGAGTTGGTGAGGTTTTCTTAGTGAGTAGGCAGCGTAGATGCCATGCAGTGTTTGCGGTCTGGGATGGGTGTGAGCGAGTGAGGGAAAATGTTGCATGGCATCCTTTCCTGGTCCTGGGGAAAGAGAACAGCCTTCCAGTGCATCACCCCATTCACCAAGATATCCAGGTTCCTGTCCATAGAGCCTGGTGTCAATTCTCTGTACCTGCCACGTCTGGGGCTAGTTAAGCAAACTGTACAGGGGCAGCTCCTGACTGCCTGTACTCAACCTAGTACCCAATTGCCTTTTAAAGTTGATGCTGTTAACAGTAATCCTGGAACATCTATGCAGTGGTGAGTAACCTCTGCTTACAGCGAATGGATGCCACAGGGACACGGGGCATAATTACTGACATGAGCTTGGGATAAGAGCATAAGAAAATCACTAGGCCTCACAGAGAGAAACCCTCCATGAAACTTGTCTAAAATGGCAATTTGCCGATTTCCAGTAAGATTCACCACCATGTCTTTGAGTAAGGTAAAATGGAGTGATTGATGTGTTCTGAAGTCTGATTGACAGCAGATCTGGGGCATTTAAAGAAGTTCCAGGTAGTGTCACTGTGCAAGTGAGTAAGGTGTTCACAATGGTGACTATGTCAACATTGCATTTACAAAAGGTAAACTCTGAGGCTTGAATTTTCTTGCAATTAGAATGATTCATGGGGCATTCAAAAATGGTGGGTGGGACCTTATTTCAGGACTCAAATCTAACAATCATCAAAATGGGGAAATGTGAATCCATTGGAAGCTGGGAGCAGTTGTGTCTATTTGCTGTAAGGTCTGTAATTCTATGGAAATTGCAATGTGAGATAAGTATAAGGAGGAACATTTCATTCTGTGGTTTAAAGTAAAGGCTGCTGACAAAGTGGAAAGAGGGTTTAGTCATTGGCAATTGTTAATTAATTTGTTACAAGTAGAAGTTCTAAAACAAACTCTCAAAATCATTATTCCAGTTATTAACTGGAAGTTTGAATTTCATTTTAAAAGTGATTGGTTCCACAGAGATTGTAACACTGGCCCCTGGCAGGTGCAGGGTGGGACATTCCCTGTGCAGTTTCCAAAGAATTTGTTGCATTGACAATGAAAATTAAATGACTCTAAGATACTCCTGAATCACATCCCACTGTCACACCATGTATCTTTACAGGCCTTTACTATAACTCACTATCCAAGAATACACTTAAGCATAAAGGCGTAAACAGCACAAAGGAAACTCCTGTAACCAGTTTAACAGTAAGTGGTTGAAATTAAGTGATGTGAAAAATATGTTTGTTGTGTCATCTACTGTTTCTGGACCTAGACCTATCCTACATGACAATGTGTGTTGAAGTTCCATAACTAGTTATGCCAGTGTTTCTTTTGAGTACTAAAGAAAATGAGAAAGGGATATTCTGGTTTTCAGTGAGCATTTCCTGGAATGCGACAGTTCATTACATCTTTCAGAAGGGCTCGATATCCCAGAAATTAATATTATGTTGTTGTACCATGCCAATGGAATGAAACTGCTCATCTTCTGATGAGTCCTTCAAGTAGAATTCTCCAGAGAGAAATCCAAGACTCTCAGGAAAGCAAGTAGTCCTCTCTCTCTCCTCCTGGGGCAGAAGCTTCTTTGTATGGCAGAAAAATAAATATGTGCAAGGGCAAGAACACTGATGCTATCAGATTGCCTCGAGTGGAATTTTAACACAATGTTTGATCACTTGTCTCCCTCTTGGGATACGTTTCAATCTTACACCATTAAAGGTGCTACATAAATGTAAGCTGTTGATATAGTTGAGTCATTCTGTTGCAATTCTCACGAAGGTCTACTATCTGTAAACAGCTTTCTTAACAGAGAAACAATGTATGCTTAGGGAGGCTCCCAAACCATGAATGAACATTAAAAATAGGAAAAGAAATTGTTCAAAATGTTGTGATTAAATGACAATTTATCTTAAAGATCCATCCCTGTTTGTTCAATTAGAAGATTTCCCAGTGGCACAGATTTAGTTGTGGAGGTCAACTTCAATATGGTACAGTTGATGTGGCTATACTGCCGATCTACACACTTTGCCTCTTAGTTTTGCATCTGTGATTGGCAGGAGTCAAGGGGCAAAGTGCACAGGTCAGCAGCTTGAATACATAAACCTAGAACTGACCTCTGTGAAAACCAACCATCCCTATGACAGATGGAGTTAGGAAGGCCTTCCTTAAAGACAGGTAAGTGTTCCTTGCTCCAACCTATATTCGGGAGATAAGTATAATATTGTGGTGCATTATCTAACAAAAATACTGTACAATGCAGTTGACTTTATGTGTGGTATTTAGTTGCAAGTGTTTTGAAGATTTTGCGTAATTGCTATGATTTGTGACACTTGTTATAAACTCTTAAAAAAATGTAGGCGTTAAGATGTCACAATATGCATTTCAACAAGGTACAAGAAGAATATCTCAAATTACCATCTGCCATAACATCAATTACTTGCAAAATAACATAATAAATAGAATTAATTTCAATGTTATCTATTTGTTCACTTATCTTTATGTCTCATGCAAAGGTCCTAGCATCAAATTATGTCTGTATGAGGCAACTGACTAGCTCAGATGGAATGTTATAGATTGTAATTCAAATATTAATTATAATTCATTCTTTTGCAAATATCCTAGAAAGGAAAAGGTGAAGAAAGTAAACTAATTTGTTCAAATATTTGATGTGCATTTTAATTTTGTCTGATATTGTTTTCCATACTTATCTATGAAGGGTTTAAAATAAGTGGGCAAAAGAATAAAATCATAAGATTCTTTTCCTCAGTTTCTAGCATCTATAATAAGGAATCATGAATTCATTACAGGTTAGTTGTTGGATTACTTCCGCTGGCTGCTGTACAGATTTGTGAAACTTTCCTATATTTGGCTGAAGTTTCAATAGTCTATAGAGAGGAGTGGGTTGGTGCTGAAGTACTAGTTTTAAATTTCAAAGCTTATGCTGCAACAAATTGTTTCCAGACATGGGGTGGCCTAGTAGGGCTTCATCTGGGAACTGAACATATCTGGAAAAATGAAGAAAAGTCTTGCATTGTAGGACGTACAAGACATTGGTTATGCCACTTTTGGAATACTGCATTCAATTCTGGTCTCCCTGCTATAGGAAAGATGTAGTGAAACTTGAAAGGGTGCAGAAAAGATTTACAGGAATTTTGCCAGGGTTGGAAGGAGAGGCTGATTAGGTCGAGACTATTTTCCCTGGAGTGTCAGAGGCTGAGGGGTGACCTTATATAGGTTTATAAAATTGAGTGAGGCATGGATAAGGTGAATAGCCAAGGTCTTTTTCCCAGGCTTAGGGGAGTCCAAAACTAGAAGGCATAGGTTTACAGTGAGAGGGGAAAGATATAAAACGGACCTAAGGGCAACTTTGTCATGTAAATGGTGGTGCATGTATGGAATGAATTGCCAGGGGAAGTGATGGAGGTTGGTACAATTACAACATTTAAGAGGCATCTGGATAAATAGGAATGTTTAGAGGAATATAGACCAAATGCTGGGTAATCGGACTAACTTAATTTAGGATATCTGGCATTGACGAGTTGGACGAAAGGGTCTTTTTTCCATGCTGTGTACAACGCTATGATCTATGATGTGCTATTAAAAGAGGACAAAGGAGTGGGAGAAGGGCTCTCGACCGCTAAGGGTCTTCTTTTACCTCAACTTCAACAAGGCCCAGTGATTCAAACGTCTACACTTCAGGAGTGACCGTGACTCTACCCAATTGCTCTAGCCACAACTCAAAGTACAGCAAGAGAGTATTGTTTATGACTGTTAAGGTGACTGACTGTTGATGGTTGCACATTTGGCTTCTCAAGACTGCTACTGGGGTGAAAAAAAAAACTCATCTTGCCCTCTGCCAAGCTGGCCCTTATACTATCTTGTCCTTTGCCCTGATTTCTACATTTTTGCCCACTTTGTGATACTACTTGCACCTCAAAGAATGGGCACTGACCACCTAAATAAAGAACCTTGGGCAGTAAGTCAGTGGTTAGTATTATTTTGCAATGTTAAACTCATTACCGCCCTGTTCAAGCTGAAAATCAAAGACAACCAAAACAAACATCAGGGCTATAGTGTCATGATGATGGACCAGAAGTCCAAAGTACTCATGGGCATATTGAACTTTAAATTGCAACATACGTACAGTCATTTTACAAAAGTAAATTTCTGCTTCTAAAGCAGTTGCCTGGACAGAAATCCTTGAATGCCACACCTAAAGGTGCCAAGGGAACCTCAAACAGCAACCATTCAAAAGGGAGAAAGGCAGGTCAAAACACACTAGACTGTGATCTCCTGTAGCGACAAACACCTAGGGACTAGATACCCCTCCTCATAGCATAAACTCAATAAAATGTGATTAAATTGGCTCTTGTAAAAACAAATTAATTTATTCTGGGAGAAAGACATTCACAAATAGAAAGGATCCTTTTCAAATTAACCTTGTTGTAAAAAATTGAGGGATTGGGTGAATAAAGAAATTCAGCGTTCAGCCAGGAGCTTGGCAATTTGAATTGGAATTAGAATTAAGTTTATTGTCATGTATACTCCAGTACAGGGATACAGGAGTACAGTCAAAAGTGTACAAAGCCACCATTCCTGGTGCCATCTTAGGTACAAAGGTACCTACATACAAAATGTTAGGTAAAAAAGTGGAAAAATAAAGAAATAAGTTAAAAGCTAAGCATTACAGTCCTTCTTAGTATACAGGAGAAAAAGTAAAGAATTACAGTCATTCTTTAGCCTGCAGATGCTACATGCTAGGCTTCCCCACATGGGGCTCACACTCCCCTGCGCTGGGCTCAATCTTTCCCCTGCATGTATTGGTGTCCCCTGCGCTGTGCACACATTCCTCTGCGATGCTGTCTTGCCGTTGACCGCTAGAGTCCAACCTGACTCACCAGACGCCTCATGGCTGACCACCATCCGGGCTCATCAGCCACCTTGCCGCAGATTGCCTGAACCCCCAAGCTGCTTCCACACTCCAGATCTCAAAGAAGCTGCGGCGGTGGCAGCGCACCAGCCACCTCGTGCCAAAGCTCCACTCCAGACCCTCGGTTGCTGCCATCGCCGCTGCCTCCACGACCGATCTCCCTCCAGAAGGTAAGGTGAAAAGTAACAAACTAACAAACTTACAAAAAGGAAAAAAAGCAAGAAAGTAGGAAAGAAAAGAAAAGCAGTTGGGGTAGACGAGCTCTGGCTCAGGAGCCCTACTCCATCGCCATCTTCTTATATCCCATCTGGAACCACAATAAATTAGGGAGCCTCACTCAGAAATAAATCATAACAACAGGAACAACAGGAGCAGGCAATCCAGCCTATCGTGCTTACTCTGGCATTCAATATGATCATGACAAAGCATTCACTTCAAATCTTTTAATCTCACAATATCTCCATATCTCTTCATGTCATTATTATTTACAAATCCATAATCTCTACTTTAAATGTATTCAAGGACTAAGTTTCCACAGCTCTCTGGGGTAGAATATTCCAGAAAAAACAACTATGAATCATCTCTATCCTCACTGCTTTTCACCTCATTTTGTAGTTGTAGACTCCCCAACCAGGGGAAACAATTCACCAGGGAGTGAGAAATTGACTAAGAAGTGTTAGTACATGTAAATACATGATTGGCATGTGCCCATTCATTTTGTGCAGGCCATGTGATAAATGGAAAAGTCACAAGTGTTACATTGTGGTGAACGGGGAGGTATAGCAGTGCTCATATCAAAACAGGTGAGAACTTTGTTCTCCTATTTTTCATAAGAGTCCAGTGATATAGAACTCTCAAGCCATTTCCATGGCTTTTAGCAGAGTCCAGTCGTAAGTCCATGCATGTCATTGTGGGAAACAAATGAAACCTGTATTACTTAGAGATTTCATTGGAATCAAGTCTTAAGTCTTTTATTGACAGACATTTGGCTTCAGGATGACTTCACTGCTTTCTCTATTTCTAACTGATAATCCTTCACTCTTTTGGTAATGCTCTTCAAACCCAATGCTTTCATTTCAACCCTCCTGCCTTAACCGACTGCTGCAGGCCTGGCCTCTGTGACTGGGCCTGTTGAATTTGACACTGTCATAAAATGGCAGGTTACTCATCAGTGCTAACAAGTTCTTGACCCACCCAATGCATTCTGAACACCAAACTTGGTGCAAACATTTTTGCTAGATTATCATCCTGCTAGCTCAAGGCAAGTGTAGAGCTGCGTGTGTCTCTTTAGTTTTAAGCACGTCGCGCTCTGAGCAATCGCAAAATGAACAAGGTACAGTAGGTTTGTGCTTAAGCATCTGATAAGCACTTGCCTTCAGTTTGTAGCAGAATAAAAGACCCCACCATTGGTATAGTCCAAAAAGCATTTTAGTTTACGTTTTTTATTAGTACCTCAGGAATCAAAGGCACCAATTATAATGTTTTAAATACACCCACTACCACATGCACATTTTGTCATATTGCTTTAATCTCTTGTTCTGCCACTTGGGTCCTTTCCCATTCAGTCAGATAAAATAAAATCCTTCCTTTGCTCTAATAAAGCACATCTTTAATGACATTCTTAGACTAACAATCTTCTACACTGAAACCTCTTTGAACTTCCTCCAATTTTCGCAATCAATTGCAGACATAGAACTGTGTCCCAGTTCAAAGAGCCCTTCATACAGCATCTCATGCAGTACATCTACATGTCAACCAACACAAGACAGGTCGGTAGATAATGGACTGTGCCAATACTTGGAGCCTGCATCTTGAATTTCCTTTTCTTCAATTTGACAATAACTTCTTAATTCTTTTTCTCTTCAGCCTTGACAAAGTCCATTGATAGGATAAACTACCTTCTAATCATTTCTAAATCTTGCCAAATTTTTATGCCTTTAATTGCCCAATCCCTTTAAATTTTGCATGCCTTTACCTTATACTCTGGCATAACCTTCACACAGATTTTATATCAGTTGACTTACATTCCAGGAGTACTTTGCTGAAGGAGCCAAGAAAATCTTCAAGAACACTTTTCTTGCAGTCTGTGAATCTACTCTAACAGCTTGATCACCAAGTTTCTCCTTGCAGTCCCTAGCCTGGCTTTAATCTTGTATGATCCATTTGTCAACACTTTTACTTTGCACATTCATCTAATGAGAAGGCCAGCTGCCCTTTATTTGGTACCTCAGTGTATATACCAAATGCTTTTCAGCTGTCCAACTCTCATTGTTTGCTTGGCATCTCTTATCAACTCACCTTCTAATTTGTTTGTAGTCACTAAAACCTCTCAATCATAAGGACCTCTGTTTCTCATGGTTCCAAGCTGTTCCATAATACTGATTCCTGTCAAATTACAATCTCTCCTTATCCTTCTATCTTGCTCTGGCATCAGAATCACTTTTCAAATCTATGATGTTTTTCTAGAGCCATGTTCACTGCCAGGTCCCCCCTCAGACCTCAAACTACATTTTCTGGCCTTCCACATCTTCGCCTCATTTTGCCAATTCATAGTTCTTACCTTCTGTTCCTTATCTTGCACATTTAACCAATGTTTGCATTTGGCTTCCTGTGCTCTCCAACATTGGTGGCATTCCTTCAATCATTGAACTTTCTGGCATTTATGTTACTTTGAACAACATTTGATTGTTGTCTTCTGGAGCTTAAAGACTTGTCCTGCATCTCAGTATCACTTTGTCCATACTCAGTCAGCTTTCATCCAGTCCTCATAGTTGTTCATCATATATGTACTTGAAATGCATGGTGCTTTATCGCTGCCTATGATTTGTTCAGATTCTGGAAGTGCATAATCAGTGCCAACTAACCTTGAGGAATGAATCCAAACACTTTGGTTTACGTACTGTAAAATTGTTGGCTTTTATTTTTATATCAATCAATTTCTGTGGCACAGAATTCCACAGGCTCACCACTTGGAAGAAATTTTTCACCACAGTCTTAAATGGCCTACCCTGTATACTTAAACTGTGACCCTCAGTTCTGGAATCCCCAGTTATTGGGAACATCCTTCCTGCATTCACTCTGTTTGGTGCTGTTTGAATTTTATACATTTCTATTATATTCACCCCTTGCATCCCCATTCTTCTATAGTTTTAACCAGTCCAGTCTGTCTTCATATGTCAATCCTGCCATTCCAGGAATCAGTCTGGTAAACCTTTGCTGCATTCCCTCCACAACCAGAACATCCTTCCTCAGATAAGGAGACCAAAACTTCACACAATCCTCCAAATGTGGCCTTACCAAGGCCCTGTACAATTGCAAAAATACATCCCTGCTCCTGTACTCAAATCCTCTCTCCATGAAGGCCAACATGTCATTTTCCTTTTTCACTGCCTGCTGGGCCTGCTTGCTTACTTTCAGTGACTGGTGTACAAGGACACCCAGATTGTAAAAAACATGAGGTGCAACGAGACCTATTGCAATTCAGGTAATAATCAGCCTTCCTGTTTTTGTTGCCAGAAAGGATAATCACACATTTATCCACATTATACTTCATCTGCCATGTATTTTCCTACTTAATGAAGCATCTCTGCATCCTCCTCACAGTTCACCCTCCTAGACGGCTGTGTAAACTTGGAGATATTACATTTGGTTCCCTCATCTAAATCATTAATGTTTATTGTGAATAACTGGGTCATGGCACTGATCCATGCAGTATGCCACTATTCACCACCTGCCTGATGTTCTGGCTGTGGAGAGAGTGCAGCAAAGGTTTACCAAATTGATTCTTGGGATGGCATTAGAAAAAAGATTCATTTAGTCCTAATTTTGTCTCCTGTCTGCCAACCAATTCTCTATTCATGTCAGTACACCACTTCCAATTCCATGTACTTTCATCTTACATGCTCATCACTTATGTGGAACCTTATCAAAAGCCTTCTGAAAGTCCAAGTAAACCACATCCACTGGCTCCCCCTTATCAGCACTACGAGTTACATACTTCAAAAATTTCAGTTGAGTTGTCAAACATAATTTCCCTTTCGTAAATCCATGATGATTCTGTCTTATCCTCCCACAGTTTTCACCTCTTTTCTGTCCTCCTTTGTGAAGACAGAAAAAAGTATGTTTCTAATTGGTCTGTCATTTCTTTGTTCCCCCATTATAACTTTACCTGTTTCTGACTGCAAGGGACCTACACTTATCTTCACAAATCTTTTTCTCTTTTCATACCTATTGAAGCTTTTACCATCAGTTTTTATGTTCCTGGCAAGTTTACTTTTGTACTCTATATTCCCCCTTTTAATCAATCACTTTGACCTCTTTTGTTGAATTCTGAACTGTGCCCAATCCTCAGGTGTACTTTTTTTTTTGCCAATTCATGTGCCCCTTCCATGGATCTAATACTTTCCCCAATTTCCCTGTTAGCTGTGATCGGGCCACCTTTTCCTATATCAGTTTTGTGCCAGTTCCTTTATACTAATGAGTCTAATTGTTTAAAAAGGGAGGGAGGATGCTTAGTTCAGCTAATTGTGATTTTGGAAAAATCACTGAAAAAATTCTGAGGGACAGTATTAGTCACTTTAGCAAAGCACAGATTCATCATTCAACTGGGCATGATTTTATTTTTAACCATCAACCATCTTGCTCTCAATCCATCCATTCAGACAGACCAAGATCAGTTACTTTGGCAACAGATTGATCAAGGACAGTTGGTACAGGTTAATCAAGGGAAGGTCATATCTGACTAGCTTGATTGAATTCTTTGGGGAGATAACACCCGAAGTCTATGAGGATAGTACATTTGATGTCTTTATGAAATTTAGCAAGGTTTTTGGCAAGGTCCCACTTAATAGTTTGGTCAGAAAAGTAGCAGCTTGTGGGATACTAAGGAAGCAACATGTAGTGGTCACTCAGTGTTTTTGGGTCCGGGAAACCTTCTTCCAGAGGATTCCACAGGCTCAGTGCTAGGCCTTTATTTTGCTTTTTGTAGCATTAGTCACTGAATAGATTTAAATGTCGGGGTGTAATTAAGAAATTTAAAAATTGGTATAAAAATTGGTTGTGTGGTTGACCTAAAATACTGTGGACTGTTCCAGCAAACATATTACAGGAAGGATGTGATTGCACTAGAGAGGGTACAGAGAACATTTCTGAGGATGCTGCAACAAATGGAGACTTTTAGCTACGAAGACTGGATGGATAGTTTGGGATTATTTTCTCTGGGATAGAGAAGGCTGAGGAGGGACTTAATTGAGACATACAAAGTTATTGAGGGACTAGATGTAGTGGATAGGAAGGACCTATTTCCCTTAGCAGCAAGGTCAATAACTGGGGCATACATTTAAAATAATTGGCAGATAGGAGAATTGAGGAGAAATGTTTTCACCCAGGCATTAAAAGGGCCAGAACTCACTACATCAATGGCTGGTACAGGCAGAAATCCTCATCAAAATATTCATATGCATTTGAAATGTTGTATCCTAGAGGGTTATGGATCAAGAGCTGGAAAGTGGGAGAAAACAGAAATGCTCTTTCACAGCTGGCCCAGACATGATGGGCCTTTGGGTTCTCTTCTGTATTGTAAATTTTCTGCGTTGCTATTTCAAGGCTCATATAACATTCAAAACCTGCTTAAGATTTGTTTTCTCGGTTTAGAACTTCTTTTGAGCCCCTTGATGCATGCTGTTCCCTTATAAACCACAATTCTGGTGCCATTCAATGCATAAACTGTGAAATAATTCCTGGTAATGAACTGCAGTTTTTTTTGTATATAAACCTGCAGCAATGATTTTATAATCATCAGTTATGTGTGCGTGGAGGCCATCATGTAAGAAAGATCCAAAGTGCACTTACAGCAAAATCTCTAGAAAAGCTGAGAATTAGTCCCTACTCCAACACACGCACAAACATGTAAAATCAAACAGCACTCATTATAAGCCTTAAGAGATATCAGGAAATGGTTTTGAAACTGTAGTGTAATATTGGGGGTCAATTGATAGCAAATAATGCTATCTGAAAGTCTTGATTAGATGTCTATACTGTAAATGTTCTGGGCTATCCATTATTCAGTATTAAGCAATTGTATATTCTACCTTGTGTGATCAAAGAGAGGAAAGAATACTGTGATCAAAAGAAGAATATCAGTGCTTCATAAAAAACATGGATTATGTAAAAACAGGAGACATGCTTGCCTCCAGCAATACAGTTGTGGGTATATGAGACTGATTTGAAATATTTCATCACTCCACTGGCATGGTTTTATTTTTGACCATCAACCACCTTGCTCTCAATCCATCCACTTAAGCAGACCAAGATCAGTTACTTTGACAACACTGAGCCATATATAACAATGAAGGCAGCTCAGTCGGTAGATGGGTGAGGGGTTAAGGGTATAAACAGCTAAAAGAATAAAACTGATGGCACCTCCATTTCTTCCTGCGAACAGTAATTAATACATATATTTATCTTCAAGGTATGGCAAGGGAGGTAAAATCTCTGACATTATTCACAATGCAATTTAATGTAATGACGGAGACTCTAGGTTTCTATGAACAGACGTTTTTCAATGGCTGTCTTCACTTATTATCCTTCTGATACCCATGGACCAGAGAAATTAAATTTGTCTCTTCCTGTGACCATCGCTTTTCATGTCTCCTATTTCGATTTACTTTCCTTTTATTTCCCTTTCAACTTTTCTCTGTCTCTTTGAAACACACTAGCTCTCTCTCACACACACTCTCTCTCACACACATTCTCTCTCACACACATACACACACACACACACACAACATTTACACATTTAAACTGCAAAAGAGGTTTAATAAGGCAAAAGGGAAATGACAAGGTTATTTTTGACGTGATGCAGAGGAATCATGCATGCAAGCCAACAGTTCCAAGGAAAGAATACATAGAGATGCCAGACCATCAATAAAGTAGCTGTTTATCATAGCAAGTTGCTGGCAAGACAATTAAGATTTTGCTCCAGAAATTCAACTGTACACCTCCGAGATACTGAAGATTTCCAAAATATCATGTATATGATCCAGTCATGCTGGAAGTATGGTGTATAGAATATTGAGTGAATTTTTCCACTTTTGCATGCAATTTCATGCCATTTCCCTCAGACAGAGATAGCATACAAGAAAGATACTGATCGTCCACCATTAACAGTGCCTTCTAAGTGTTGCACAAAGTAGCAGAACAGTCTGAAGCTACTTACGTTATGAATTTCCTTCCGTCCCCACAGGGGATAGTGTCTCAATTCCGTTCCAATAAGAACAGCTTGTGACCTTTGATGGGAAGAATTTACAACTCAATTTGCACTACTGGAAAACATGTGTCAACATTTAAGGAGAACTGACAAGATTATAATTGTAAATGTGGGAAAGAATTTAGCTTACTTGTTATTCAAGAAAATAATCATTGTTGAGGACTTTGCCCTAGGACTTTTTGTAAAGACAGGAATGCTTACTAAAATAATAAAGGTGGGGGCAGCATCTTATAGGGCTATGAATGACGTGAGCAATTGTGAAAAATTAGGCGGGGCCTTTCTCAATGTTAGGAACAAACCACTGCATTTTCAAACAGTCTGGTACCTGGAGATGAGATTCTCTATAGGCAGCATTGAGATGCCTGTTAATGGAGATTATTGCTTGTTGTCAGCCTTATTAACCACAAACCTTGCCTCATTAATATACAGTTACCTATCCTACTGAAAGGAAACTAGATGTTGACAATTATCAACACGAAAGTCAGAATGGGCATCTGGAGATTTCCCCTTGCCACTTCTCTTCTGAACACCCAGCACCAATGGCTCAGGGCACATTCCATGGGTAGTGGCTGCACGTGTCCCCCATCCACGTAATCTGGCATTCATCATGTGCCAGCATCCTCACATCATCATCCTCATCTGACACATCTAGACTCCACTTACAGTATACTTCTGCACTACCATGCTAAGTGCAGCAGCAACCATCATTGCAATGTTGCTCCAAGGAAACTATATTTGCAGGTCACTGACTGGATCAGGCTGCATCCCAGGGCTGCTTGCTTGCTGTCTCAGCATTCACTCACCTTCAGCATACCTGGATGCTCACAGTATCCCTGTCTTCCCTTGCCCTACCTATATGCAGTATGTCCCCCCTAAAAGAGTTACCAGGCTCAAGATACTCAAGTCAGGCCTCATTGAACTCAAAGCCAGCAAGTTTGTCATGGGTATCACCAGTCATTCGGTTAAGTCAAGAGACATATACACTTCCACCAGGGGCCCTGGCACAGTAAGTTAAGGCTGGTCCCTGAACAGTTTAGGAGCTTGAGTATGGTCAGTTAGCTGCTCGGGTTCAGGGTGGAGGAAGGGTTTCATGGTCGGGATCCTCTCCTTTTAAGGGGTGAGGAGCTGAATGTCAGATAGAACACTATCCATTCAGGCTCATTTTTCCCTTACGGGGGGCTATTTTCTCCTGCAATGAGAGAAAGGGAGTTACTAAGGGAGATGAAAGAGGGTGACGCAGCTGTTAGTGCTGGTACAGGTGGGGGAAAGATCGTGAGTTCTTCTAACGGAGTTAGTAAGTAGCACAGGGGCTAAGCACGGTTAGTAGTGATGTCTCACTGTAATTACAGGGTCTTGGTGAGACCATACTTGGAGTATTGTGTGCAGATTTGATCTCCTTATCTAAGAAATTGCCATGGGAGTACAGCAGAGGTTCACTAACCAGATACCAGGGATGGCAGGACCATCCTATGAGGAGAGATTGGTTCATCAGGGTTCATTAGAGTTTCGAAAGTGAGAGAGGATCTGAATGAAATGTGTAAAATTCTCACAGTGGCTGGACAGACTAGAGGCAGGGAGTATGTAAGCAATGTGAGCAAGGACACAGTCTCAGGATAATGGGGTAAACCATTTAGGACTGAGATGAGAAAAGCTTTCTTCATTCAGAGGTTAGTGAATTTTTGAAAGTCCCAACCGCAGAAGAACTGTAGAGTTAAGTCACTGAATATACTCAAGAAAGAAACAGATACATTTTAAAGGTGCTAAGAAGTATGGAGAAGATCCAAGAATAGGACATTGAGATAGAGGATCAGCCATGATTCTATTGATTGGCGGAGCAGGCTTGAATGGCCAAATAGAAACTAGAAGGAGGAGTAGACTATGAGTAAATTGGTGGGTAAATTGGGTGAGTGAATGAGATTGGGGGAATATGCAGCATGCAACCATGCAGAGTAAAGCAAGAGCCTTAGAGGGAGGTGGCTACAGTAGCAGAGATTGAGTAAATGTGTGTTAGCAGAGAGAAGATAATGCCACTTATCCTGGCTGAGCAGAAGACGTTACTGACTTTCTTCCTTCTCTGCTGAATATTTCTTCAGATGGCTGTGACCCCAATGACCTGGATGGCAATCTTCGACCTGCCTGGCAGTATCTGATGGCATGGCCTCCTCTGCCGATCCTGGAGGAAGACAGCATCACTGCTCTGCACCGGCAATCCACCAGGACCTCCTGTCTGCAAAGTGGGATGCTAATTTCCCTTTATCTTGGGTAAATGACACAAATTGTGCAGGGGCAACCCCAAATTGATGGTGCCTGCCTGGCTACACAATGGCCTTTTAAAGTTGGTGCAAACATCACGGAAGCCAGTCTGTTCTGGGATATCTGGCAGCAGCAAGTTCTAGTTGCAGTGGGTGATAGAATTGGGTTGGCATCAGATGACAGAGGTTCCATAGTGATGTGTTAGGTAGATAATGAAATAAATTTGGTCAGAGAGCACAAGGAAACTTTATAGGACTTATGGAGAGAAACCGTTTACGAAATGTGATGAAACTGCTACTCAGCCAAAAATGCAAGATTCAACCCAAGGATTAATTTCATCATACATGCTCTGGATAAGCACACACAGGGTATACAGTTGATGTGGTGAAAAGTTATTAGTTACCTTATAAATATGAATCCTCCTGCTATCCCCAATCCATGCCCTAATGTAAACTAGGTTCCTGATAGCCAGCGAAAAAGGCATGATTGTAATTCCGACATCAAGCTTTCATTGAATGAGCTGCAGAGGAAAGAAAACTTCCTCTAAAATGCAATCAATTTAAGTCAAATGGGAGGATATTATCATTCAAATAAATTTCTATTCCAAGTAAGAATGTGAAAGCTCCTTCAGTGATTTATAATTAAAAAACCAAAAAAATGAAGAAGTTCATTACAAATAAAACTGTCCGTCTGTGAGGTACCTGTTTGATGAACACATGCCATTAGATCTCCAAAATATCTGTGGCATGCACAAGATGCCAAATTGGTAGACATTTGCATGTTAGTATAGTGAAGGGCCACGAGAATTTTGTAGTGCATACAATCATGATGCCAATCATGATGCCAATCATGATACTCGTGTACAATACTGATGCAACTCTGTCACTACTGTTTTGGAATTCAATACTTTCTCTTCACCATGTACAGCTGAACATCTGTTGAATAGTGGGAATGAACACCCCCCACCTCCCCCCCCAACCCAACCACACCCAACCACGATAAGTATTATTTAAAGACAGCCCAATTGTGGTGAAGTGGTAGTGTCCCTACTCCTGGATCAGGTGGCCCAGGTTCAAGACCCACCTGCTCCAGCAGTGTGTAATAGCATCTCTGAACAGGTTGATTAGAAAAAAAAAAGGTGACTTAAAGAGATCACTTAAACATGTATACTTGCTTGTTTCTTCTGTCTTGTTTTCACTCTACAAGTGTTTGGTGCTTTTAATTACTTTTAGGGGGCGACCACCACTACAGGAATTGGGAATCAGAAGCATCTATCAGGAAGAAGCAGTTACGATCCCAGGAAGTCCTCCCTGTGGGGCCCAGGAATGGGTTAAGCAAGTCCAGTAGCAGATTGTGATTGAAGTAAGTTTTGCAGAAAATTGGAGCAAGACCACCAAGCAATGAACTGATAGATTTACAATTCCTGCCAATTGTCATGAAAAATATCCACAATCCAAACAGCTATCTGCAAGTTACATTTTTTTTTTAAATGTGTAGAATCTTGAAAAGACAATTATTTGTAAAGTTACTTTTTTTTCTATTGGGGTTAAAGGGAACAGGTGGTCTCCATCCAGCTCTTCTACTTTATTGTTAGGTAGGTGAATATTTTGACTGACACGCTGAAGAATCAGATAGTGTTTATTCTTCTGTTATTATGTCAAAATTATTTGAAAAAACAATGGATGCTTTTCTTCTTCATTCTGAAATGAGGGTTTTTCTAGGCCAGCATCCACGCTCCATCACTCATTGTCCTTGAGAAAGTAGTAGCAAGGCTTATTCTCAATCTGCGCAGCTTGTACGGTGAAGATAGCATCCCATTAGGGACAGAGTTCCACAATTTTTAATACTGACAATGAAGCAGCTGCGTGATATCTTCAAGTCAGAATGATGTGTGATTTGGAAGGGAATTTGTAGGTGGTGGTGCTCCAAACCAACAGTTATGCTTGCCCTTCTTGGCAACAGACTGCTGTTTGAAAGGTTTTGGCAAGATGCTATGCAACTTGTAGACTTTCTACACTGCAACAATGGTGTATAGATGGTAAAGATAAAGTATGGAATGAGATGCCAATTGAGTGAGTTTTTTTCTCCTAAATTGCATTGAATTTCTTGATTGCTGTTGGAAATGCAACCAGTGAAGAACAGTATTCCAAACTGATTTGTACCTTGTACTTGGTAGAAGTCAGGAGGTGAAGTAATTTTTGCAGAGTTTTGAATCTCTGTTCTTGCAATCATGGTGTGCACATTACTAGTCCAGTAGCTAAGCTTCTGGTTAATAACTACTCCTAGGATGTTGATGGTTGGGAATTCAGCAATGATAATGCTTTTGAATGTCAATGGAGGTCGGTTTAATGTTGCATATACATCATTCAATTTTTGTTTCTGTTGGCCCTCAAGATAAATTTTGCATTCCCTATTGGTTGAGAAGGGTTCAAAGGGACACATTACTAGACACCCTTTCTTGTCCTCATGTCAATGCTCTTCTAAGGTTTTGAAACCTAAACTCAGGACTTGATACTTTTCTCTGCCTGGATACAGCAAAAGAGGACAGACCATTTGGCAGACTGATGTCCCCTAAAATATCTGGTGCACAGGGAACAGCACAAAACCTGAAGCAACCAGATGTTTCAGATTGGCTGGCTCATATGCATTGTTCGTGTCATACAGAGCTCAGGCAAGTCTAGAGTTACCAAAAATCCAATAGCTGTCAGTTGGAAAATCTGCAATCAGCCAGCTCACTTGTTCTTTCCACAAGACAATCACTGAAGAGTGGCAGGTTAGATTCCACAATTTAAAAACAAAGCACAATCAGTAAGGGGCAGAACCATGCCAACTCAAGCAGTCAAGATTTACACATTACACAATAAAAGGAGTAAATCCCCTGTACATGACTGGAACTCTGTGCTGAGTATATATTTATCATTGGTTTTCATTGTCACAGGACAGCAGGTCTGGGAAATGTAAATTAGAACTCCGATGGGATGTCTGAATCAGTGTGCTGTAAACAATGAAAGATAGCTTAACATTTGAGTGATCATTCACAATCATTGCTGTTGCGACAACTCTATTTATTTGAACGCAGCAGGAATCATTGCCAAGTTAGGCTGTTGGACTATACCTGAGTGTGAGTGCATTTGGTGATGGAGCAACGGGAGTGGGGGAGGGAGAAGCAAAAGGGGCAGAAAATGTCAAAAACAATACAGAGTGTGGATGCTTTACTCATGCCTAAAAGGAGTTACTTTATTTAAGTTATGCAAGACAACCTGCTGATGTTGAGAAGGCCGGTCTCTTCTTTATTTTATATCATTCCACAAAAGTAAATTGTACCAGCTGAACAAAGCAAAGTCAGTTGAAATTATTCTGATGAAGAGTCACAGGAATTGAAACGTTAGCTCTGCTTTCTTCTCACAGATGCTGCCAGACTTGCTGAGTTTCTTCAACAGTTCCTGTTTTAGTTACAATTGTTGGTCTCCATGTTGACTCAATTTGAAATAAAGCAGATTAATGATTTGCATCAGGCTTCACCTCAACAAATGCTAACAGAGTCAACTTGAGAGATTGAAGTTGTATATGTAAATGAGACACGAACATCCAGTACAAATGACAGAAAGATTATTGGTACATCCTTGGATTGTACTATGATGCAAGTAGATTTGGGCATTTGAGTCAACTCCATACAAGTAATTTGCTCAAGATAACAAAGTGTGAAGCTGGAGGAACACAGCAGGAACATAGAGGAGCAGGAAAGCTGACATTTCGGGTCTGGACCTTTCTTCAGAAATGGGTAATTTGCTCAGACTGGTTATTGAAGAAAGAAGCAAGAACTAAGTACTTTGAAGTGTGGACATTGATGCAATGTTAGGAAATGGGCCACTCAACTTGCAGTCATAAGACTCCCAAAAACAGCAATATATAATGGTGAGATAATCTGCTGTGATGCTGATAGAGGGATAAGGTTAGGTAGGTGGTCATGCACGGATGCTCATGATCAGTTGCTGTTAAACCTCTTTGTCCAAAGGCAAATCTCAAATGTGATCAAATAGCTATGGCTAGTATGGGGGGACTTGCAGTGTAGTGCAATATCGCAGTGAAATGTCATTCGACATCATGAGTGCTCCTTCCCCCTTCTTGCGGTCCTTCTGTACCATTATCAGTACCGCTGCAATCCCGCCTAAAAGGAGTCTACTTTGAATTAAGTTTTGCTCTATGGATAACATATAAGTATACAGAACAGAAGCAGAAGTAAACCATTTGGTCCCTTGTGTCTGCTCTCCCATTTAATAAGATCATGGTTGGTCTGTTTGTTTTCTGAATTACAAATTCCCACCTACTCCCAATGACATCCGATTACCTTGTCTAACAAACATCTACTGTATTTACTTCTGCCTTAAAATACTCAATAACCCTACTTCCACCATCTTTGAGTGTTCCAAGCTACACAACGCTCTGGGAGAAAAGATTTCTCCTCATTTCTTGACTGACCAACAAAGGAAACATTCTTTCCACATCCAACCTTTCCTCTTAAGAAAACTCACTTATTCCAGACCTCCTATAAGCAGACCTCCTCAGAACCTCCTCTAATGCATTTCCATCCTGCCTTGAATAAGGAGACCAAAACTGTACACAGTATTTGAAATGTGGTCCCACCAATGCCCTATATACCTCTAGCACAACATTCTCACTTTTATGTTCAATTCCTGTCATAATAAAGGATAGCCTACCATTAGCCTTCTTGATTATGTGCTGTTCTTGTGCACTATCTTTTTGTGAATCATGAACTAGAATACCAAAATCTCACTGCAATTTGGAATTCTACACTCATTGTCCATTTAAGTAATATTCTGCTTTTTCATTCCTCCTGCCAAAGTGAATGATTTTACATTTTCTCACATTATACTCTAACTCCAACTCCAACTCACCATCAGCACAATGGGCTGAATGGCTTCCTCCTGTAAAATTCTATGATTCAATGATCTGCAGGTGATCAATGTGTAATTGGTCCTGATGCTATACGTTGTGAACTCTGTCCCTTTCAGCATATTCCTTGGCCCTTAATTATTAGATTGCAACATCAGGTACATTAACATTCACATTTGGTTTTCATCTTTCAATAACTTTAAGGTTGGGAAAAGTATAGTACATAAACACATGACAGCACTCTTGGTATTACTGCAGCTATTGTTCAATTGCCACTGATATTATGCTTTATACTGATGGTTTTTAAGCTTTAATTAAAAGCTCTAATGCTATTGTGATGAAATCATTGAGGACAGCAAGCAAACAAGTAAACAAACAGTGATTGATCCAACTAACTGTGAAACATCAAGTTTTTTTATTTTCGTCTTGAAAATTAGATTTAAAAATGTATTCAATTTGAAAAACATAACTTGTCCACAATAAGTAATTTTTGCTCGATCACAACTTGTGCAGGAGTAGGTGCAAAATGGAAGAAAATGATGTACTTTACTACTTGGATAAATCATGTCTAATTAAGAGAGGAACATTGGCCAATAAAGCAAATAATATCTTCAAGAAGATTATTTTTTTAAAATAGAGTGTTATAGAAACTTATGGTAAAATCACAAAAATACTTTCTTCTTTTGCAAATGTTTTATGAAATGGTGAATTTTGAAGACAACTTAAAGGAGGCTTTTCAGAAGCTAATAGTAAAAGAAAGTTGAATTAATGCATACATTTGAAACTAGATTGTTAAATGATACAGAAGTAATTATGGTACCTGCACTGTAGTGAAGTTAATTTACCTTCCTCACAGTTTGTTTCAGGAACCCTGCCTCATCAGTTCCCTCAACTATTTTATCAGCAGTGTAGCCTGAAAACTCCAGTGCACATGTTGCATTGTAAATTACAACTGAGTTGTATGAGCTAGCAATTTCTGAAATTAGATATTGTGTGCACCTCACCCCCGAGAAACTGTTACAAAATTGTTTATCGGACATTTCAGCACATATTGTGCTTTCAAATACATACTGTGTGATAACATTTTCTGGAACATAAATCTATTCCGATAGACACTGAATGTAAGGAGCACAATAAATTGATGCTTTAATATAATGCTTCTGTTGTGCACTGAAATAAGCACCAGATGTCGTCTAGGTTACTGTATATTATAGATCCAGGCAGCTCATGTATTTTCCATGGACACTCGTTGCTCAGGTACAGGATTTTGGACTCAAGCAAGGGAAGGTTAGCAGCTGCAGATGATTTTGAACAGTTGAACTGAAACCCCTACAGACTTGCAGGTCTCAATATAAGCTAAACACTGAAAGTTAGGACCTCAGAGTTCATCTCTGCATTGAGTGATCTGAATAGACTTGCTCAAAACAATTTTCAAGATGGTTTCTTTTACAAATTATTGATAGTAATCGATCTGCTGTGTTAGAGATGCTGGTGTTTGCTTTTGCACCATAAGGTCAAGGATGATTTTCTTTCTAACTATTGATAACCAGTCAACATTTGTCATAATCAAAGCCTACAAATTACAGCTGGCATACAGCACTGTGCCATTGGCAACTGTTGGAAAAGTAAATCGAAAGGTCTGCCAGGGATGTCAGAGTGAAGTAGAGGTGCGCTCTCTAGGGATGCTGCTATCCCATCTATTGACTCTACAGCCCTAGGCATACCTGTTGGCTGCTCTGGTTTACCAGTGAAGCATTCACACAATTGTAGCATCTGATACACAAAGACCAACAAACAAATACTGAGGCAGCATGAAGAAGAGCTGCCAATATAACGGCAACTCTGATGTTTTATACCAAAGGGATACTCCAGATTACTAAAGGGAAATGTCAGCCAATTTTCTGCCACTGAGGTATAAGGGAGACCACAGATATTGGTCTCTTGCTATATTGTGACCAATGGCAGATAAATATTCAGCACAATTTTCAAATCAAGAATAGAGTGTTGATTTCCATCAAGATATAAATGCTGACAAGCTGCTTAACTGTGATGCTTTTACTTCATTGACCCCCATGCTGGGTACATTGGTTGTTTCAGACAAAGGCTGTGGTGAGGGCAGCAGGAAATATTTGAGGGAGAAGTGTGAGTCCATAGCTCAGAGCTTCTCCAGAAGGGTTTGCAGCTCCTTGGTATTGCTCTAAACATGGAACAATCTGGTGAGTAATTAGCTTGTTTTATTGCTGCTGTGCAATTTCTGGTGGTTAATTGTCTCCTGATTGAGGTTCACAGGTTATTCAGAGGATTTATCGCTTTTTTTTTCCCATTGGTGGCCATACTAAACAGGAGAAACTGTCCAACTTATAATTCACACACAAAAAACAGCAAAACTGTAGGTAAACTTTGATGAAAGCATTCAACCATAATCTGTAATTTCATACCTCATACCACATACCATCACTGTGAAGCCAGGGGACCAACCCTGTGACAAAGAAAAGTGCACAACAGTGACCACAAACATCACTAGGCACACCTGAAAACGAAGTGTCAACTGGTGAAGCTACAATACAGGGCTACATCCATACCAAAAAGGCATAAGCAGGATGCAATAGACAGGGTTAAGTGATTCCTGAAACCAGTATGCTACTAGGTCCTGGCCTCATTATCACCCTGGACCACACTTAGACAAAAGAGCTGAATTCCCGAGGTGAGATGAGTGGTTGTCCCTTGACACCAAGGCAGCAATTGACCAAGTACAACCACAGGGAGACCTAACAAAACTAAAGTCAGGGGGAATCAGGAGGAAAGATCTCTGCTGGTTGGAGTCATGCACAGCACAAAGGAAGATGGTTGTGTTTTTTGGAGATCAATCATCTCCAATCCAGGACTTCTGTAGGAGTTTCTCAAGGTAGTGTTCCAGATTAAACTATCTTCAACTACTTCACCAACACCTTCCATTAATCATAAGGTAGGAAAAGGGAATGTTTGTCGATGATTGCACAATGTTCAGCACATTTTGTGACCTCAGATCAGGAAACAGTCCATTTCTGTATGAGGCAGGAAGTGGATAATATCCAGGTTTGAGCTTCATTTTGATTCATTCACAGGATGTAGGCATCACTGGCTTGACCAGCATTTATTGTCCGTATTTAATTGTTCTTGAAAAAATCATGGTGAGGAGATACAGGCCACCAGAGCTTAAAGGGTTAAAAATCACGCATAAAGTTGACTTTAGAAGGAGCTTAGAAGGATGATGGTTATCAATTAAAATTTTTAAAATAAGGATTTGATAAAGAAGATACTGATAAATTATTTTCTCTCGTGGGGAATCCAGAACTAAGGGACACAACTTTGAACTTAGTGTTAGGCCTTTTAAGAGTGAAATTGTTCACACAAAGCTTCAAGGAAATCTGGAGTTGTGAAGTTATATCTGCCATGATCTATTTGAATAGAAGCTAAATACTGTGGATGCTGGAGACATAAAATAAAAACTGACAAGTGCTGGAGATACCCAGCAGATCTGACAGCCACTGTGGAGAAAAAAAAACATAATTTATGCTTTGATTGTTCTTTAGAACAATGATAGTCTGAGTGTCCAGATTCATTGCAATGGATTACACCAATGTCTGGCATCTCTCCAAGCCCATTTCCCATGGTCCAATCCTTTACTTAATTCGAACACTGCTTCATTTGGCTATTTTCAAACCAGTCGCTCTCACTTGGCCCCCAATACACATTTGCACAGCAACATATTTCTGAAGAAAGGTCTAGGCCCGAAACGTCAGCCTTCCTGCTCCTCTGATGCTGCTTGGCCTGCTGTGTTCATCCAGCTCTACACCTTGTTATCTCTATGTAACATCACTAACTCTGTACACCCTCTGTGTTGCCTACTCACTTGCCTGGGGCATCTCCCCACCTGCACTACAAGCAATTGCTGTGCCACCCACTTTCACCTTCTGTGAAACTTGCCTGTCTCTCATTCCAGGAGCAAAACAGTCCACATCAGGACAGAAAGAGTCAAGGCGGGTGGTGTGCTGCCCGTCAATCAACTCCTCACCCCTTATCAGCAGAGAGTTCTGACTCTGACTACCCTGTGCAGGGCCTGCCCTGGTATCAGGGTCTGTGATTGGCTTACTGTGCCGGGACCCCTGCTCAAAGATTATCCCTTAACCAGACCGAGGGCTGCTGACATGCAAGGCAGTCTTTCGGGTTTTGTGCCTTGCTAAATGGCAAGGCAAGCAGTATCAATATTAGCATATTATTGAGAATGCAGCTCACTGGCAGTGCAGTCAATATTAATGTTAAATAAGCCAATTATTTAGGTATGAGGGAAGAAGTGGTTCAGTTTGATTGGATTAATAGACTAAAAGGTTTAGTCCAAAATAAACAATGGGAAACATTAAAGAAGCAATTCAAAATATTAAACAAAGTTAAAGTCAGTTAAAAAAAACAAAAAAGTAATATCCATCCATGGTTTGCTGAGGAAGTTAAGAATTGTATTAAGAAGAGAGGCTTATAATGTTGCAAAATGTTGGTTAATAATATGACAGTAATCTAGCTAGGAATGTAAAAGAAGACAGTAAGAGCTGAGGAGTGTCGCTAAAGTAGTCATTAGTCCATTAGAGACAGAACCATTCTCTCTGTAGGACAGATTATAATTTAGGATCACCAGTTAAAAGTAGGGTCTCTCCTTTAAAACTGAGATAAGACAGTTTGTTTATCTGATGGTTGAGAACTTTTGGAACTTTCTTCCTCAGAGCACAGTGAAGGCAAAGTCATTGAATATTTTTAAGGCAGAGACAGATGGATTCTTAACTAATAAGACAGTCAATAGTAGATGGGAATGTGAGGTTGAGGCTGCGATCAGATCAGTCGCAGGAGGTGTGTGGGGGGGCGGTGTTGTTGGGGGTGTTGGAAACACCAGTCATTGAATCACTGTAGAATGCAAATTACATACCAACACATGAAGGACACCTAGGGATTTGGAAGAATGAGAAAATTAAGGCAATTAATATCAGAGAAAATATATTGTAAGAATTTAAGGGACTAAAATCCAACAAATCTCCAAGGCTTGATTATCCAAATTCTATGGTGCTAAACTAAATGTGCATGTAATGTTATGATTTTTCCAAAATTCCCAAGATTCCCAAACTGTCCAGCAGATTGGAAGTCAAAAATTTAATACCACAGTTCAAGAAAGAATGTAAGGGCATAAAAAACAGAGTAAACTACAAGCTAATTCATCTCACATTCGTCATTGGGAAAATATTGGAATTCATTACGCAGAAAGTCTTAACAGTGCACTTAGAAAATCATAGTACGATCAGCCAAAACAGAAACAAGGAAAACCCAATTAAACTGGCGAATGATGCATATCAATCTGCCTCAACTTGTATATTTCAAACTGGAGGTCCACTATAATCAGCACATTCATTTCGAACTTCTACTGGCTTTTCTCTCCAGAATGTGCTTCACAAATTTCTTAAGAGATATTTTTGAGGATGTAACTAGTAGAACCAGTGGATATAGTATACTTGGCATTAGCAAAGGCAGACACTAACATATTAGACAAAAGGTTAAATTATCAGATAAGGAAAATAATGGAACTGAGGTAATATATTAACATGTATGGATGATTGGGTAGTCAACAGGAAGCAAAGATTAGGGAGAAATGGGGCTTTTCAAGATGGCAAGCTGAATGTCACAAGTTAGTACTGGTGTCTCAGCTATTTACACTATTTTAATGACTTAGATATAAAAGTAGAGTATTTTCTTGATGTTTGCTGACAATACAAAGTGGGTGAGAATACATGATGCAAAGAGAGCTTAAAGGGATGCATACAAATATAAACAAGTTAAATCAGTGGGCAACACATGGAGTGAAACGTGGGAAATTGTGAAATTATTCATTTTGGTAGTAAGAGCAGAAAAACAGAGTATTTATTTAAAAAGCGTGGAACTTGAAAATGTTAATGTTTAGAGGTACTTGATGTCCATGTACGAAACTGCAAAAACTTAATGTGTAGGCTCAAGAAGCAATTAGAAAGGAAAGCAACACGTTGACCTTTTTGGAAGAGTGTTCGGAATACCTGAATAAAGAAAGCTGGCAACAATTTTACAAGACTTTGTTGAGACTACCTATGGAATACCATGCGCAGTTTTGGGTCTATATTTATTGAAGAATATACCTGGATTCCAGTCTTCAATATTTTATTCAAGGGCTTCTCTGGAGATTTCCCAAGGCTACTTTTTGATGTTAAACTGCTGCTTTTTGGTTTTCAGGGCTTCTTTTCCAGTCTCACTAACTACTTCATTAGGTGATAGTCACTCACTGACAACACCTGCCATATTCACATTGATACATGCAGGATTTGGAGTCATACAGAAAGACAATTAGAATAATTCATCCACATTCCCAATAATCATCTCTGCTCCATTCAACATAAAGTCATAATACACAAGGAAAGCATTAATTCCCTAAACACAATAGTAGGCTACAACACAACTTTACTAAGCAGATGACAAAAGGCATGAGTTAACAACAAATGCCTTTTTTTTTAAAAAAAGGAACTGACACCACTTCTATACATAAAAAGCCATCACGCTAAACATACCGGTGAGGTGACAGCTAAATTGCTGAATGTTTGTTTCTAACACAGCCACTGCACCTCAATTAATTCTGAGTAAGAAAGATGTTTTGAGATGTTACAGCACATAAATGCAAATCCTTATGGTGGAAATTTTTTCAATTTTAAATTATACAATTGACACAGGTTTTGAGTTTTGCTGAAAAAGATACATGTTGTCAAAGCTCTTTGTCTTGCATACATCAACACTCGAGTTCTATACTACCATGCAAGCAATTAGCAGAGAGTTAGTTACAATAGCATTTATTACATTTCTCCCGCATAATAACTCTAGAACTCCTGCAGATCTTGAAGCTCTACATTAATTTGCCATGGACTCACTCCTCAGTTTTCCTGTTCTCAATTAGCTGATTCATTTGTTGAACAGTTTAAAACTGTTTACTCCACCTCTCCAGTCTCTCTCTAACACCTTTGACTCCTTTCCATCCTTTGCAGCCTCTTACTCACCACCTCCAATTTTGCAGTCTCTCACTCCCCCTAACTTTGCAGTCCTTCACCCCTGAAGCCTCAGCCTCACTTCTCCTCCAGCCACAATCCCTACACCTGGCCTCACAGGCCTCTATCCGCAGCATCATACTGTCCTCACCATCCTCTCTCCCTGGAGTCTGCCGTCATTTCATGTGCCATGGCCTCTGCCCCCTACTCCATTCTTCACTCCTTGCTCTCGGTCCCAAACCATGCTCCTCAGCCACTGCCCAATTCTTGTTCTCCATTCTTGTTTGTCAGCTCCAATGTTCAGCTTCCAGTTTTAGCCTGTCACCTTGGCCTAGCCTTTATCATCATTCCTTGGTCTCGCTGTTCTATTTTTACCCCTCAGCCTCACTGCCCAAGCCTGGACTAGGTCCACTTCCTTGCTGTTCAACCTCCTTTCTCAGCCCAGCAGCTTTCCTTCTGGTTTCCCAAATGCCTTGGCTACCTCCAGCCTTGCTGACTGCTGTCACTAATCTTGTTGCTCCAATCACAGGCTGCATCTCGCCTGCATTTGCTGTGATAGGCTTGTAGTGAGCCTATCAGCAACAAGCATGGGAGTGAAGCAGCCTGTGATCAGAGCAACAATTCCTCATGATTTTCATCGATTCTATTGAAGGGGATGATTTTTCTATGATTAGTCATCACCCTGAAATGAATATTCCAGAGTGATTTGGGGATCTTGGGGGTCAATTTGTCTATCATCCCTGTGTATTTTGAACATTGCTTGCACTGGAGCACTACTGCAAAAGTTCACTAAATTGCTTCCTGGGATGAGACAGTTGGTCCTGTGATAAGAGACAATGTAAATTGCATCTATTCTCTCTGGAGTTTAGGAGGAGAGGTGATCTTACAAAAACATAAAGATTATGTGAAAAACCTTACAGGGTGGACAGTGAGAAAATGTTTTCCCTGACTGGGAAATCTAGAACACTCCAAATAATAGACTCAAAGGGAATCTTTTGAGACCTTTACCTCAAAGGGTTGTAGTTGCTACATTTTTAAAGATATTAGGAAATAAAGGATATGGGGAGAAGGCAAAAAAAATGACTCAAGGCTGAAGATCAGCCATAATCATATTGCATGGCATGGCAGGATTGAGGCACCACCTAATCTGCTCCTATTTTTTTATTTTCTTACATGTATCCTACAATCAGGCAAATGAGAAGGCAGCACAAAGTTTGCATACTCAAAAGGACTTGCAGGCAGGCCTTCCCAAAAACTCTGTGCTTACCAATTTTTAGTCACAATGTTTTTTGGTCATGATGAACCGAAGATTAATTAGCTTATATAACAATACTTTTGAAGAAACTATTTAATGGTCTCGTGTTTGAAAAAACTGTGGCATTGAACCCATCTTCAATATGGATGAAAACCTCTGCTCTCTAGAAGCAGAAACATCAAAACATAACTCAACATTTGCAGTTGTGTGACTGTACAAAGAAATGGTTGGTTTGTTTGTTGTGAAACGAGTGAATACTTGTGAAAGAGAGATTACGTGTGATTAGTCTATTAATTGAAGAAGGATACAATAGCTAAAATCAAAATAATTCTATTACTAATTAATTCTGTGATCATGGCTCTGTATTCATGGCTCCTTAATAACCTCCAAAATATGGCCAAGTTAAATCAGCAATATTGTAGTCATTATTATGACAAATCGTAGTCCTGCAAACATAGTGGAATAAGATGTGCCAGTGAAAAGGGGTTGGCGGGAGGGGGCGGTGGTGGGGGGGAGCGGTTGGGGCCCTTGGAAATAAGGGTCAGTATTCCCCTGTAGATGAAGTTTGATCAGCAAGTAATGGCTATCAACCAAGAGCAGCACAGAGCACTGACATCTTGCTTGGGAATCAATTCTCAAAATCTACACACACTGGAATCAATTGAGAAGGATTAAGTAAGACAGATTAACGACAGTTTCATGAACTCCTTAACTCACTTATTTGGAGTCTTGTATGTTGTTCAGGGTGTATATACTAGAGTCTGCAAAAAATACTGCAAACAAACACAAAAGCACAGTAAGCTTGCTTTGCATCTGGCCATAACTTAAAATACCATACCTTCAATTTTATTGTCTCTTCTTAATAAATATATTATGTGCATTTATATTTTCAGAGTCACTATAAGTTGTGACATCTCTAGCATTCAAATGAAAATTAGTTTTATACCTTTGTTAAGTCCAAACTTTTGTTGTGCAGGTTCCTATTATACTGCTTTTCCTTATATACAGACTACAATGAACACATTGCTTCTATTTTCAATGAGCAAGATTTCAGCTCCGTCTGTGGCTTTATAGTTTCTTAGACACTTCTGTCACAAATGCTGTTTTAATAGTCATTACCTCCTTATAGAGATTCAATTTTGCAGCAGTAAAATGTATCTTTTTATTTGGGCTGTCAAGTAATGCCACCTACTTCAGTATGATTACAGTAACATTTGCCTATTAACCAGCTAATGAAAGACGGACTGCAAATGCTTTGTGAAGTGCTGCCGCCAGTGGCCACTGAGTCATTAACTTTCATATCAGTGGAGGAGATCTAAAATGGCAATTATACCAAAACTGCACAATGCAGTCTAAATGTTATTCACACTCTCTGCTCCCTTCTGAAATGTGATCATTAGTTTGATATAAGAATTTTCAAAAGATTTACTAGGTTATTCAATTTATTTCCTTCTTTAAATATTTCAGAAAGAGGTTCTAAAATGTTTAAAGCAAAAATAAATCCATGTAATAGCCTACTAAATTCAGCATTCAACAGGAAGCTGCATGGTAACAATATACAATTAGTTCTTTTTAATCAGAAAGTATATTTTTAATGCTGTATAAGATTCTCAAACTTTGAGTTTCTAATACAAATAGATATGTTTAGGCAAACGGTCTAGTGTAATTCTTTATCTACACACAATATATTTAAATCCTTAAAATGTTAAAGAAAATGTACTTATTTGACATGAGAATTAACATTATTGCCATGAATTATGTTCCAATAACTTTTTTAAACCAGTTTATGACAGTAGTAATGTAAAAACAAACCAGTTTTTTTAAGAAAATTAACATCTAAATAATTAAGTGTCAAATTCAAATCAATTGGAAATCCAAAAATATATTTATCAGCCAGTTCTATATAACATCATCAACAAAACAAAATAACGGACGCACGAGATTTCATTTATAAATTTTTATCAGTTACAAATTCAAAATTTTCAAATAATATAATGAAAAATTATTTGTTGAATTTTCATCTATATTTCAGGAAAACTTAAATTACAACAAAATGTTTTTACCAACCGTAACTTCAAAGTGCTTTTAATTAATTTGCCTGGAAAGTCTCCCTTACATTCTAATGCAAAATGCAAGCAGTTATCAAATCCAAAAGACCATTCAATTCAGCACTATACCCCTTCTTAACTGAAAAGATAGTTTAAACATGCAGCCATACACAACAATTTCTCAATTGAGAGCCAAATTTAGTACATAGTGGTACAAAAGCTGAGATTATCCCCCTCTGTTAAATACTTAGAAATCAAAAACCAAACTGAGCAAGAAACTAGTATAAGATTATGATAACAGGATCATGTTCAGTTATAAAAACAAGTGTCCAAACTTCTCTCATGTCAGTCTTTTTACAGGGCCTCTCCCAGGCAGTGAAAGGACTCATCTGAATGTGTGTAGTAGCTCATTTTGAAACCATCCCTTTGAACTGGATTCATGGGGTATTTGCATAAGAAGATTTCTGTGAGGAGAATGAGCTGGTACTGCATCTGGTCATTAATATGCTTGGTAATTCTGCATATTGTAAACCCACTGATGCATCACTAAAGACTCAAATTCAAGGACAGGATCCCAATGCTATTGTTTAATGACTTTTTTTTCTGTAAGGACTGAATTTTCTTAAAGTGTTTACTTGGCGAGCACAGTAAGTACAAATTACATACTCATATGAAAACCATGACTTAGAGCTTGGTGCGTATAAATTAAACATGAACGAAGAGGCAATGAGCATGATTTAATATACGTTAGCTCTAGTGGTAATTGCTTATTGTCTGAAACTCCAGCAGAAATGAATATTTGCGTTCCAAAATATCCTGAATATAATGCAATGCTTTCTCTTTATGGTGCATTTAATAGTTTGTGATTCACTTCTGCTGTGTGTGGTATGTGAATTTCCAATACTACAGTAAAATTAAAATTTTGTTCTCCTATAGCAGTTTCTTAATGCTGTCAAAAATAATACTAAGAAGTTAATGGAATCATCCAGGAGCTTTGCTTCTAACTTTCAGTGTAGAGATAATTACTGATTTATGCAAGGCCATAAGCATTCCGTCTATGTTCTTTGCTTAAAAATTTTTAAAAGAGTATAATCTAAAAATGTGCAGTGGCTCCTTAATTTTCCAGTCTTATCTCAAGCTGTTCCTCTCTAACACCAGTATTGATTTATGTCAGAAGCCATATAAAAATATTACACGCCCTAGGCACTCCTCCACTTTGCAACAGTATCAAATATAAAGTGACGTTCAGGGCACCAGTGTAAGCAGACCTGCATTCTGCCTTAAGATGATGCAGTCGATTTTTCAAATATTAAATCTTAGCTGATGCGCAACGTAACATGCCATTTATTTGACAACAAGACCTCAATAAGCATTAAAAAATACTAATTTCTCATACTTACAAACTGATTTATGTAACGTTGCAGACAATTCATCCAGTAAATGTGAAGTGATCCCAATAGGCCGGGTCACGTAAAGCGTTTTATTTTGGTACGGCAAGGTAGAGGAGGGAAAATATATTAGTTCAAAAGTTATGAGAAATAAATTCAAAATAAATACGCATGGCAGTGAATGCTTTTTATTGCCCTATTTTGTTTGGACCATTAGATTGTTTCTTTGCACTAAAGTATTGTCACAGGTCCCATCAAGCCATCCAATCTGAGCGCAGAGTATTCTCTCTTTCTCACTCTACAACCCTCAGAGAAGACATCAAAGAACACGGAGATGGGCTCTTTGTTTTGTTTGGTCCCTGACTCTCAACATGTGGTTTCGTGGGTCTGAACATCGGCACCTTTTAACCTATTCTGTTCAGCTTAGCCATCAGCTTCAATTGAGCATTAGTGAAACTATAGTAACCAATAATCTCCCCATAGCTGAATAGAAACTATGTATCTTGTCACACAAAAACTGTCCGAACATCACGGTCCCAGACAAGTTTCTTTACAGGCACTTGGCTCCCTTCATCGCAGCCCAGCCTGCTTCATTGAAAATGTGTCAAAACCCTTTGCCTTCTGCAATGCTATCTGCGTTAATGGTAATTTATATTTAACAAACACGACGTTGTTCCCTGCAAGACACAGGCATCTGATTATCTATCACAAATGTTTTCATCAAGTCACAAATGGAGGCTTTAGTAAGGGTGAGAAAAAGGCGGAAAGCCTGCAGGAGAGCGTCCGAGCCACTGGAAGCTTCCGAGAGAGAGAGAAAAAAAACTCATTTTTTTTTCCTTTGCATGTGTTTGTCACGATCAACCACAGTGCCATGAGCAGCAGGACGCTGCCAACTGCTTTAACAACCCTGGTTTCATTAAGAGGAGCAAACAGTGCACAGTGATGCTGGATTGCAGCACACAGCCAGCAAGATGCAGATTTATCCCTGAGCCTGGCTTGATCTGAGGGCTCATCACACCAATGAGTAATTAAACCAGTATTTCTACAGCAACTGTCATTTTCCATTTTGGGGCTTCTGCTGAAACAGTGTGGTAGCAAGTGCCTGAATGTTGACCTGACATAATTTGGCAACTGCCAGCCATCTGCTCCTGGCAGTTTGGCATATTTGGTCATTTAGTAGGTCCTTGTGAAGATCAAAAGGGTTAAGATTTTTTCTCTTAAACAGCAGGGAAAAGAACATCAAAAAGGTGTAAATTTCATTTCCCCAGTTTTGATTAAGTCAAGCATGAAATGAAATGTAATACTCTCAAGTGGCAAGGGTTTACACTATTGATGTTGTTACTTCTGCTTCAGGAAGTCCAATCAGCCGACAGCAAGTTGAACAAGCTAACTGAGAGTTTAGGGTGGCCAGATGGAGGGTTTTACCGTGTCTGAAAAGAAAGCTTAGTGCTCCCTTCTTCAAGCCAAGTCAATGCCAACTGTGTGAAATCCTGGCCCTACTACACTCTGCTTTTCATTGCTGGTGGCTAGCACCATGCGTGTCTGATAAAATCCCACAAGGAAAAAACAAAAAGAGCTGGATAAATACTTTTTCTTGTGTTTAGTGTTATTCCAAGAGGGCATGGTTTAAATAATCTCCCACAAGAATAACAGGTGGAGTCTGGTTTGTGAATTAATCTATATTGTTTTATTGTTGATTTGCTACTGTCCTTTGACCTCATCAGATTTAAAAACATTTAAAGTGAAGTGCAAATAATGAAAGAGGTTGTAGGGCTAATGCATATAATACTGTTTAACTTTAAACTTGCTGAATAAAACTCTGACTGTCACAAGTTGTGTGCTAAGTGAAGAACAATTGCAATAATCTTGTAACTGAAGGGTCTTACTATTTTGTAACAAACTTTCTCTAAAATTTCCAACAGATTTTCTTTATGTTGGCTCATTTGAACCACTTGTTCCCACTTTTGCGTTCTTAAATTTTATGCTGCCACCACTATAGAGATGGAAACAGAATAGAGTGGCTTTTGTAAAGACTTAATAGAATCTTTAACGCTTCTAACAATCCACTCCCATTGAGTTGCATTAAGTAGATATTATGGTGGGACAAAGAGCTAAATAGCTCAACATCAACCTCATTAGGCATGCAGGCAGGGCCTTGAACCATTTCATGCTGAAGCCCATTGTTACTGAACACACCAGGTGAGCTTTAAATTGCAAATGATTCCCTGAAAAGGCAAGAGAAGTGTCGGAGAATAGGCCTTGCAAAAAGAAAATGGTTTCAGAGCAGAAGAAAATGAAAGCCATTGTTAAAACTGCTCTGACCGTGGCAAATGCAATACATCATGGCATGAAGAAACTGAATGCCGCACTTGAGACTTCTTGCATTTTCCTACTGCACATTACTTTGCTGTGTGAAATAAACTAAAAATAGAATCTAGAAATAAATCCAAGTCAGTGAAATCAACTCCAAATAAAACAAAATAGTTAAATAAAGACAGCACACCAGTAATATACTGAATAGCATTATATGCAAGGTCCTATTCGTGTCATCAATTTGAAATGCTGAAGATTATCTCTCCTGAAATAAATATACTTACGCATGTATACCAAGCCTAATCGCTTCTCAGATCAACATATTAATAAAAAGGTCTCTGAAGTATTGCTCATAACTGCAAAGTGTTTTAGCAACTGACATTAAGATGCTGAGCCACTGAAAACATATTCCCAGGCAGAGCGGTTCTCTGTCACCTTAGTGGATGAATAATTGTGCCTTTGCATATTCCTTGTCATAAATGGCAGGAATGAAGGGACCCGGAGGAATGCACTGGCAAGACTGGTGCCATACAAGCAAAGTAAATTAAAACAAGGATTATACTAAACATGATTGGGGATGACAAGCAGGGCAGTGGTAGCCACATCATGTAGCTTTTTGCCCATATGGTCTTTACAAGGTTCATATTTGTTGCTCTTAATATAGTTTGCTTCAGTAGAAAAATGCCTGAAGAACACAAACCTAAAGACCATCTTGCCTGAAGATTTTGCACACTTGCTAACCTTTGGTTGGCCAAACAAAAAGATGGATGATGATCTTTGATTCCAAATGCACATTAGTCATTTCAGAAGAGCAGGGAAAACAGTTTGAACTGCACTTAACCGTTTGACTTTATTTGGCCAATCTTGACTTCTCATGGTTAAATGCATTTTGTTGACAGAAATGAATGAGGTTCATCTGTAAATTATTTGTGAGGGATTGAAACAATCATTGATAACCAGCACTAATGAAGAGCTTCTTCTAAAGGCCTCTTGAAAAACAACTACTGCTTCTTATCAGAGGCATTATAATCAAATCAACATTTATTTCCTTGTAACACTGATCTTTCCGCACTTCCACTGGCCCATTTCAAACTTTCAGGATGCAGCCTATTAGATCAATAGCTAGATTAAAGACATCATCATTAGAAAAACAAGACTTACCCCCTTTATTTACGTGATTTGTTTGAGGAAGATTCTGCATTACAGCTATAGTTGCCCATCGGGGAGTGGGATATCATGGGATGTCAGGAATAGGCAATTGGGGTGGAGCAAACACAAAGGAAATTTCTATGAAACTAAGCACTTTCTCAGGGGAAGGCCTAATCTTAACAGCCGAAAATATTTGTACTGAGCATGTCTTTAGATTTTGGTGCCTGCAACCCATAGAAAAGATTTGGGTTTTAAAAAGGCGGATCAAGTGAAAATTGTGACACTGAAAGTAATAACGTTTCAATTTGCATGAACTCCCTTAAAATAAACTGAGATCTCTCTTTCCACATTGAGAAAATCATTTTGGATTTGTGGATGGGTTGGCTCTGATCCTTTCTCCTAATTTTTTTTATTCCTGTGGGGGTTTACTTTAATCTAGTCTGCTTCATTCTCACCTCCAGACTGATCCTCCCAGGGCTGCTATATGATCGCAGCGGATCATTATCCTTCCAAGCACAGGGGTTTTTCCCTTCATTAATTTCTCTAAGAAGATTACAAAGTACATGTTTGTTGTTGTTTACGCATCTGATTTCCCTAAGCACTTTGTTTTTCCAACTGGTTTACACTTTAATGCCCATGATTGAATTTCAACGACAAAGGATCAGCTTCACTCACTCACGCTCCTGGAAGGATTGGTAACAGCTTCACATATAGGTTTAGCACTGTGTATTTATTTCATAGAAAACTGACTGATTCCTAAGGGAGTGCTCAAAGAACAATATCCCATTTATTCTTAAATTTAGACTGCATCATAATCATGAAGTCAGAAAAAAAGTTCATATTATTTATTTTGAAATTTTTCTCTTGATCTGCATGCAAAAAAAAACAGACTGCAGCCAGCTTCACAAAATGGTATTTTGCCGATTATCATTTGTAATGAAAGCACTCTGTTTGAGTCTCCAATACTGTAGTACAAACCTTTCAGAACAGGATCATTACACTATTATAAATAGATTTATTTAAATAAATGGTGGTCGAAGTGGTGGGGTTATGGGTAGGGTTTGTGAAGAGAGATCTAACTCTTGACATTATTTCTTTTAACATCCAGTGAGATATACCAGAATTTGAATTTTTTCCATTCAATTAATTATTCACTCCCTTCCTCCAGTTTATTTCCCCCTCCCAATAACTGCTACTGAGGCACAGTTTTGTGTGCATTTGCAGCTTTCTAGTGTCTTTCCCAAATGGTCAGTCTACAGTAAGGTAATAAAGGTTTTAAGTTAATAGTGATAGATGGATACTTTTCAGTAGGGGTCACTCAATAGCGATCAGAAGAGAGAATCTTGGCTATTTGTTCCCCTTCCCAATCGAGGGCCCCTGAGCATCCAAACTGCTGTTCAACCGTGGTTCAGCTTACTCAATGAAAACTATGAATTAAACCCCAGGTCCTCTCTGCTAAATGGCTTAATATCATGTCAGGTAATGTTTTGGCCCACAGTGTTGCAGACAGAATCTGGACTAAATATTTGAAAAGTAACAATGATCTGTTTCTGGGACAGCTGAATGGAGCCTCTCATGGTTTAGGAATATTATTGTCAGGCTGGTAAAACAGTGCCTTGTTACAAAATATTGTTGTTTCAAGTAAGTATCAATTAAAATAACATTCACAAATATTTTGCTGAGTTCTTTGTGCAGCTGTTTAGCGAACAGGGCCTTACAAACTGGGAAGGTCACACATTTGGTTCTCTGTTTATGTTGAATGAGCTCACTTCAGCCAGAGTGGCGGCAGACAGCAAGACAATTGACCTCGGCACTTGTCACTAGAGCAGAGTACATTAGCCAGCACTCCTTTTCTTTATCAACATCCTTTGAAGCCTGTTGCAAGTGCCTGTGTCTGGGTAGCAAATTAAAAATATGATGCTGCTGTGATGGAATAGCCCACCGACACTCACAACACAGACACACCCATGTAAGCCAAGCCATGTAAGTTGCAGGAGGCAGACTGTAATGCTACAGTTGCTAGGAGACCTGCACCCTAAAATTCCTGAAACTTCAGAAAGAAGGACGGGTAAGAAGAGAAAGAACATGCTGCTACTATTGGTGCTCAGTAGAATAGCCGCACCAAGTTACAAGTCACTATTTTAAAACAAAATGCTTTTTAGCATTTAAAAAAAAAACTCCAGTTAGACACAGGGAGGTAAACAATGGCACTGGTTATCCTTTACCTGAAGCCAGAACTTAGTAAAAAAATCATGCGTGCATTTCCTATAATTTTCCATCCAGTGATTTCATTTTGACTTCACAGCACACGCTTAGAAAGGCTTGATATATTTTATGTAAAAGAAATATATGTCAGGCTTCAAGGATCTAATCTAGGTATACGTTTTGGAATTTTCTCTCTAAACAGTTGAATTGCTTCTTTAAATCTCTCTTCCTTCAAATCTCTTTCTCTTCCTTAAGACCCTTTTTAAAACCCAACTCTTCAACCAAGCTTTTAATCACCTCTTTGAATAACTTCACCTTTGGCTTGGAGTCAATTGTTTGTCTGATTCCACTTCTGTGAAGCACCTTGGGATTTTTTTCCACTTTAATAATAGGCCCAGATATACTGCTTATAATGTTATTGTAATATTTTCAAAGAAATCAAACCTGAATTTTTTTTAAAACTAAATTATAGCTGGTCTTGCAATTGAAAATTCAAACTAAGATTCGTTGCTCTGTAATAGTATCACTAAAACACTGTCTCATCGTTAACTTTAATATTAATTTGTATTATTTATTTCATATTTAATTTTAATTAGTGCTATTACAAACAAATAAACACAAGCAAGTGCTTTAATTATTTCTTGTAATTCCACACTTAACTTCGGTCCTATACTGAATACTATTGCATTTACCACTTTATTTAAAAAGTAACTTAGAAATAGTCAGAATTTCTAGCCTTGTGATTTGAAAGTAGCAAGATAAATGTGTTTATTTTGACGTAGCTGTTTTTTTTCCAATTTGTCATTACCCACTGCATAAAAAGGGAAGAACATACATTCCTATTCTTTCATTTCCTTGTAACATGCTACAGTAGAGCAGTCATGCATCTAAAAACAGGCAAAAGAGCACTCATGTAAAAATTTTCAGTGACTTTTTTTTCTTTTGAAATATAAAACTTATTTTAATGCTGATTATCAATGTACCCTCTATGCAGCTTTTGGACTGTGCTGATAGAATAAAAATTCTTTCATTTATGGAGCATTTTCACAAACACAAGACATCTCAAAGCACTCTTGAGCTGTAGTCACTTTTACAATGTAGGAAATGTGGCAGCCAATATGTGCACAGCAAACTCCCACAAACAACAATATGATAATGATCAGATAATTTTTTTGTGATGTTAATCAAAGGATAAATATTGACTTCGACACTGGGGATAATTCCACTAGTTTTCTTTTAAATAGTACCATGGGATCCTTTAAATTCACCCGAGCAGGTCCTTGGAGCCTGGTTTAATGTCTCATCTGAAAGATTCAATACTGCATTGGAGAGTCAGCCTTGAATTTTGTGTTCAAACCCTAGGATGGGACTTAAAGCCAGAACCATGTGACTGAGTTGAGAGTGCTACAACTGAGCCAAAGCTGAAACTCAATTGGTTATGTATGCCATCACATATGTATGGTGGCTTAAAGGAGGCTGGCTCGTATGCAGTTTGTAAAGGTTACTGCATGACTACAGAGTCACAAAGCTTACAGGGAACATCGCTGATGACCCACACAAAGTGAGCTTAATTTTGTGATTATGTTAGAAATAGTAAATCTAACAAGGAGGATACAGCCACATAATGGAGTGTACTGGTAGTCTTCTAGGGCAAAATCTTATTCAAAGATGTAGATTTTAAGAGGAAACCTAAAGGAGGAGAGAGAGGCCAAAAGAACCGAAACAGCGTAGGTAGGGATTCCAGAACATAAAACCTCAACAGCTTAAGTCTTGGCTGCTAATGTTTGAGGAGAGCAAAATCAAAGATGTCCATTGGGTCAAACTTCAAATTACACAAACTTCACTCTATAAAAAAATCCAAAAGAACTGTGGATGCTGTAAATCAGAAACAAAAACAGAAATTGCTGGAAAAGCTCAGCAAGTCTGGCAGCAACTGTGGAGAGAAATGAGAATTAATGGTTTAGGTTGAGTGACGCTTTCTGAGGAAGATGCTGCCAGACCTGCTGAGCTTTCCCAGCAATTTCTGGTTTTGGTACAAGCTTTACTCTTGTGGTTTATGCCATTAACTCTGAAATTCTTCATTGAGGTCTTTGTTATCTAATCATTCCTGTTTTTATTTGATTTATTGTAAAGATAACCAGGGATATTTGAGTTTTTGCTTATATTTATGCCAATGGGATCTGATTGCTTGGGCAATTGTCAATCGTGGATTCGTCCTTAAAGCCTCCCTGGTGTTTCCCTGAAAGATGGCAACAGTACAGAAAGCACACTACCATCTACCTGCAGAGATAGCAAGAACTGCAGATGCTGGAGTCAGAGATAACATAGTGTGGAACTTGAGGAACAACAGCGGGCCAGGCAGGATCAGAGGAGCAGGAATGCTGATGTTTCAGGTTGGGATCCTTCTTCAGAAAAATGGAGTATTTTGTTTCAGATTGAATCTTTGTTTTAACATTTAAACATGATCAGGAAGATCATCAAGATGTAACTCAGAGTACTAAGACGCTCTTTTGTCTTAAAACCAGTCATTCTGGGAGAGGGGAATGCTCAAGGATGGCACCCTAAAAATTTGTTCATATCAACCCCAGACAAAATAGTTTTATTAGTGGCTTCTTAGGGAAAAAAGTAATGTAAAGATTCAATCTGAAATAAAATACCCCATTTTTCTGAAGAATGGTCCTGACCTGAAACGTCAGCTTTCCTGTTCCTCCGTTGCTGCCCGGCCTGCTGTGTTCCTCCAGCTCCACACTTTGTTATCTATATTTATCGCCATTTAACTGTATGCATCTTTGCAGCACAGAAGATAAGTAATTGTCTAAATTGTCTACTCTGATATAAGATTCATATATCAGGCTCTGCAATACCAATACAGTGCAAAATATATGTGAATAAAAGCAAAATTCCACAGATGCCAGAAATATGAAACAAACAGAGAGAATACTAGAGAAACTCAGCAGGTCTGGCAGCATCTGTGGAGAGAGAAACAGAGTTAACATTTTGAGTCTGGTATGACTTTTTTAGCAAAAACAAAAGCACACTGCTTTTTTGACTTGTAAGGCAATGGACAAAATAACAAGACAATTTGTCCATTCAAAGTGAAACCAGTTAGAGACATTGCATACACTCTGACAAAACAGTAGTTATTTCCCAGCCTGCTCCTTATAAAGCCTATATTTACCTCTCTATCGTCTAACCATAACTTGGTATCCAGTCTACACATTCATGTCTCTTAACATACTCTGTTCAATTCCCTTCAGCCTGGCTTTCATTCTGGTCACACAACACCTTAAACAAAGTTACCTAACACGTGCTGTATGGCTGTCTCAAGTGCATTTTCATTCTACACTGTTGTACCACCGTATGGTATCACCTGACTTCAGCCTTATTTCCTTCCAAGCAAGAATTGGTGATCTTTTCCTTGCTTGTTATTAATTATACTTTGTAAAAAACTGCACATCAACTCTGTTACCCATCTCCAAACCCCCAACATTACTTTTTCCCTAAGAAGCCACTAATAAACTATTTCATCTGGGGTTGATATGAACAAATTTTTAGGGTGCCATCCTTGAGCATTCTCCTCTCCCAGAATGAATGGTTTTAAGACACAAGAGCGTCTTAGTACTCTGAGTTACATTTTGATGGTCCTCCTGGATCATGTTTAAAAAAATGTTTAAACAAAGATTCAATCTGAAGTAAAATACCCCATTATATTCAGACATATGAACATTCTAACTGCACTCTTACAACCATCAGGTTAGCTGAGTTAGTCTCAGAGGGAGGTTTTACTGGGTCGAGACTTTATCCCACTGGTACTTACAGAGTTGAAGTCCTAGGAGCACATTGTGAAGGGATTAGTAGTTTTCCAAACACCATTGTGGAGGCAGGCACCAAAGAGGGAAACATAAAAAAAAAGAGAAAGGACAAGATGTAATTGATTTGGTTTAGTGGACAATGACTTGTGTATCATAGCAGGGTGAGCTAAAGGAGAAAACAAAAGACTTAGGCCACCAAGGAACAGAGTGTTTTTTGCAAGATGAGGTAACTTATATTCATCCAGCACAATTCAAAATAAATCATAGGTAGGCAAATCCAATCTTCCATTTGTACTACAATCATAGATTACCCAATTATTGATTTAACTATTTAAGCACTCACCAGGAACAAAATATAGCTTTTGTCTCGTGTTTCATCTGACACAGACCCATCTTGCTTTCTGCCTCAGACTGAAGGCATTGTGTGGTAATTTTACAATAGTCTACATAATTTAGTAATTACACTAAATCATTTACAACCTTAACTGAAACTAATTAGAATAAAATTATTTTGTCTGGGGTAAACATGAACAATTTTTCAAAACTATTCTTTGTAAACTGGAAGAGACTTAAGAAGACAAAATGTTAACCTTATGTGCAACATGAACCTGTAGTAATGCCTCGCTAATGTAATCAGGAGGCCTGTGATATAATGTCTGGCTTCACAGGCTATAGCATGGAGGGCGAGAAAATCATTATCTTAACAACCTCAACATTAGATAATGATTCTCCAGTCCCCAAAAGGGAAGAAAGAAGGTTTCCCACAATCAGAGTATGCAATAGCTGAAAGTAATCGTCTAAAATAATCTCTCTCGTTAAATATCATTCCTCATGACAACTCCCACTGTCACCACCATGGTTTTCATCAGCAGCTGCTCTCCTGCTTTCTCACTATCAAACTATGGGTCACTTACAATCACAATTACCAATCTGAACAAACTGAATATCAAAAGCTACTAATAATAGAGTATATCGCCCACTTTTAGTTTCTGCTACACCCCATAAACGAGCGCAATTGGGCGTAACAGAACAGAAATATAGATGGAGATCAGTTGCATTCAATCTTCACACATAATATATCATGCGCATTTCCAGTGCAGCAAAAGAAGCTTTCAACAGAAATAGGCGAGAGCTTGATTACAATATAATATGACATAATTTACATATTGATGACATTTTCTCACCTTAAATAAAAAGCACATTGCTGCTTAATTCTTGTCAGATAAAAATGTCCATTGAGGGCCGATAGACTATGTGTTTGTTTATGAAGTTATTTAAAGGTACAGTCGGGTAGTTTCAATCAGGTGTGTGCATTTTATAAAAATGGATTTTGCAAGTTTTATTTGGTGAACGTGACCAGGGAAAGCAACCGGAATATGGTTGTCCTTTGGGAATCTCTTCGAGCTGCTGCATGAATACTACTTGTAGAAAGATGAAGCAAATATGTTGAGATGCCAGTTAGATCAGATTGCACTAGAGGAGAACTCGGCTCACTGGCAGTTTTAGCTGGGCTTATCCAAGCAATAAAATGTGGAGATTAAGAGGCATCTCAGCGTTGTGTCTCATGCCACAACCTAAAATGCAGCCATACCCTACAATTGGCAAGTCCTCACAAATGGCTGCCAAAGTTCATTCAGCCCTGAACCTCTATGAACAAGATTTTATCTAGGGTTTTATCTCAGCTGCATGCAGAGGGTTAAAGACCCAAAAGATGACAGCACATTGGGAGCCTGACACTCTCGCTTTCTTCTGTATTTGACAGGGAAGTTTGGAAACAAGAGGGAAACCCTCTTGAAGATGTCGGGTCAGATACTTAAATATGTTAAATGGCAACTGAATGGCAAGTTAACCTTTAATTCTGGCCTTAACAGCTCGCGCTGTGATTTTCCGACATTTGTGGATCTTGTCAGGGTGCACAAGGCAGGGGCACAGTGGGATGTCATTGAGTGTTTAAGCTAACCTGCTTGCAAGCATTTAAATAGAGAAAGAAAATGCTTGTACCCACAATTTATATACAGAAGCAACTTCTATTTGACTTACCCTGAACCTTATCTTAATTGTTCACTACCTGCACCCTTAGCCTAAGCAAGCAAAAACTTGGGGTTGCCCAGAATGGGGGCAGTAATCCCTGAATTGGGACCCAGTCACCGTTTTTAAATACCCCACTTCCATGTAGACAAGGTCAGAGGCACAAAAAAGTCCAGGCCTTGGTTTCCAGATAGCAGTCATGATTTCTTTCTTTTGTGTGAGGTCACAATATCAGCCTGAAATAAGCAAACAGGCAAGACAAATTGTGAGAGTTAAGCAAAGCAGTCGATTTCCTGGTCAAGTAGATAATGGCTAGGGCACAGTTAAATATATAGCAACAAGATCATCATTTTAATATAGGCGCATGTAGGAAAATTCCACACTATATTTTACAACTGTGCATGCATTTGTTGTGGAATGGTTATGTTGGGGAAGTCTGATTGCTTGCTGGTACTAATTGTACAAAAAAACTGATATTAAAAACAATTTTCTGCACAGAAATCAATGTCACTATTTGTAATCTGAATGCTTATTTAAGTGCACGTGATCTTGCTTGAGTTCATTTAAAATATGTTGTTAGCTATGCCAAACCTCAGTAAAATGGACACTTGCATTTTGCTTCTGTGCTTATAGCAGTGTCGTTTAATTTAGTATGTAAGACCTCTACTGTTTTTATAGTAAACATTAATATACAAAATTTAAATTAATATAAGTTATGGAACATGAAGTAAACTGCCAAATAATGTCACTGACATTGTAAGTGTTTATCTCTCAAATAGTATAATGAATTACTCATGAGTTCATTGTGTAGTGAAGAGGTAATCAGCACTTTTCTTTCCAAACCAATGATGCTTCTGACTTAGAAATTATTTTGAAGACGTGTTGATGCCATGATGCTACAACATTGTCCCTTGACAGTTCTGTGAATTTTTGAAATACAACTTCAGATGATTGTGGTTAAGTGGCACGGGACCTACAGTTGCAACTTGTGTTTTGCTTTCCACATTCTGCTCAAATTAGCAGTCAGATTGTTAAACACAATATTAGTCTAAACAGACATTTCAACATTGCTGTGAAGTGGAACCCACTCTGCTACTGGTTGAAATTAGCTTTCATTTAACTTTTCAGCAAAGCAATACAAAAACCAAATTATAAAATTTACTGTGCCATAGAGAAAGCAATGCCCACAATCATATTTCTCTCATATAATATGATAATTTGATCTCTACTTCAATTTGCAGTTCTGAATTTTAATATGTAGGGATCTCAGATAAGAGCATTGCTCTCATATTGAATTCTAAATTATAAGATGAACTCCAGTGCTTTATTGTATAATGTTAACATTGAGAAGTGATGTTTGTTCCATATTTCTGATAATATTGAACACTGTATTTTGCATTCTTGAAAATCAGAATATGTAATTTAATAGCATGGTTATATGAAGTACAAGAGTACAGACATCTTGCTACAATTGTTTAGGGCTTTGGTGAGACCACAAATGGTATACATGTGAAGTTTTGGTTTTCGCATCTAATGAAGGATTTACTTACATATTAGGCAACAAATAAGAAAAATGTTGTTACTGGAATGAGTAGGTTGTACTATAATAAGAGACTATAATAAACTGGTTCAATATTTTCTGGGCCTTATAGGGGCCTGAATGACGTGAGCTGTAGTGAGAAATATGGTAGAATTGCATGAGACAATCTAGATGTTGCGAATTCTCAGCAAGGAATCAGAACGGGTATCTGGCAACTTCAGCTCGCCACTTGCTCCAAATGACCTCCATATTGGACAACAGGCACCAACACCTCAGTGTGCATGCATATGCACCCCACATCCACAAACATTGGTATCCAACATGTGCCAGCCTTCAAGAACCCTCATGGCATATCTCTAATCTACTTACTGTATGCTTCTGGACTTCGATGCTGCATCTTAGGGCACAACGGCAACTATTAATGCAATAAAATAAAAAATTGCTGATGCTGAAAATCTGAAATTAAAACAGAAGTTGCTGGAGAAACTCAGCAGATCTGGAAGCATCTGTACAAAGACATGTTTGATATCAAAAGCAGTAGATTACCATGTGATGTTCATATGAAAAAGGTAATTTCACTAACATTTCATTAAAGAAATTACTGTTCAGTATTCTTGAACTTGGTTCACTTACAACCATTGATTTCTTTGAATTTTAGAAGGAACTGTGCAAAAACAAAGTCGGGTAAATTTTTTTAATTCATTTGTGGGATGTGGGTGTCGTTGGCTGGCCAGCATTTCTTGCCCATCCCTAGTTGCCCTTGAGAAGGTGGTGGTGAGCTGCCTTTTTGAACCGTTGCATTCCTCCTGCTGTGGTTTGACCCACAATGCTATTAGGGAGGGAATACCAGGATTTTGACCCAGCGACAGTGAACGAACGGCGATATATTTCCAAGTCAGGACAGTGAGTGACTTGGAGGGGAACTTGGAGGTGGTGGTGTTCCCATATGTCTGCTGCCCTTGTCCTTCTAGATGGAAGTGGTCGTGGGTTTGGAAGGTGCTGTCTGAGGATCTTTGGTGAATTTCTGCAGTGCATATTGTAGATAGTACACACTGCTGCTATTGAGCGTCGGTGGTGGAGGGAGTGAATGTTTGTGGATGTAGTGCCAATGAAGTGGGCGGCTTTGTCCTGGATGGTGTCAAGCTTCTTGTGTGTTGTTGGGGCTGCACTCATCCAGGCAAGTGGGGAGTATTCCATCACACTCCTGACTTGTGCCTTGTAGATGCTGGACAGGGTTTGGGGAGTCAGGAGGTGAGTTACTCGCCACAGTATTCCCAGCTTCTGGTCTGCTTTTGTAGCCACTGTGTTAATGTGGTGAGTCCAGTTGAGTTTCTGGTCAATGGTAACCCCCAGGATGTTGATAGTGGGGGATTCAGTGATGGTAATACCATTGAATGTCAAGGGGCGGTGGTTAGATTGTCCCTTATTGGTGATGGTCATAGCCTGACATTTGTGTGGCACGAACGTCACTTGCCACTTGTCAGCCCAAGCCTGGATATTGTCCAGATCTTGTTGCATGTGAACATGGACTGCTTCAGTATCTGAGGAGTCATGAATGGGGCTGAACATTGTGCAATCATCAGTGAACATCCCCAATTCTGACCTTATAATGGAGGGAAGGTCATTGATGAAGCAGCTGAAGATGGTTGGGCCTAGAACCCTGAGGAACTCCTGCAGAGATGTCCTGGAGCTGAGATGATTGGCCTCCCACAACCACGACAATCTTCCTATGTGTCAAGTATGACTCTAACCACCGGAGCGTTTGTCCCCTGATACCCATAGATTCCAGTTTTGCCAGGGCTCCTTGATGCCAAACTCGGCCGAATGCAGCCTTGTTATCACCTCACCTCTGGAATTCAGCTCTTTTGTCCATGTTTGAACCAAAACTGTAATGAGATCAGGAGTTGAGTAGCCCTGGCGGAACCCAAACTGGGCGTCGCTGAGCAGGTTACTTCTGAGCAAGTGCTGCTTGATAGCACTGTTGATGACACGTTCCATCACTTAACTGATGATCAAGAAGAGACTGATGGGGTGGTAATTGGCCGGGTTGGATTTGTCCTGCTTCTTGTGTACAGGACATACTTGGGCAATTTTCCACATTGTAGGGTAGATACCAGTATTGTAACTGTACTGGAACAGCTTGGCCAGGGGAGCAGCAAGTTCTGGAGCACAAATCTTCAGTACTATTGCCGGAATGTTGTCAGGGCTGGTAGCTGTTGCCGTATCGAGTGTCTCGAACCGTTTCTTGATATCAAGTAGAGTGAATTGAATTGGCTGAAGACTGGTATCTGTAATGCTGGGGACTACTGGAGGAGGCTGAGATGGATCATCCACTCGGCACTTCCGGCTGAAGGTTGCTGCAAATACTTCAGCCTTATCTTTTGCACTGATGTGCTGGGCTCTTCCATCATTGAGGATGGGGATATTTGTGGAGCCTCCTCCTCCAGTGAGTTGTTTAATTGTCCACCGCCATTCACAACTGGATGTGGCAGGACTGCAGAGCTTAGATCTGATCTGTTGGTTGTGGGATTGCTTAGCTCTGTCAATCACTTGCTGCTTTCACAATTTGGTGTGCAAGTAGTCCTGTTTGGTGGCTTCACCAGGTTGATACTTCACCTTCAGGTATGCCTGGTACTGCTCCTGGCATGCCCTCCTGCACTCTTCATTAAACCAAGGTTGATCCCCTGGCTTGATGATTACATAATGATTACATAAACAGCAAAGCGAAATGAAAATCTTTGTTTTCCCTCAGATATTGGGGTGAATTAGATAGCTATCGAACCATGAGGACAGCAATGCCCATTTGGGTCACAATTGATGACTGCGTTATAAGTAGCACGCTAACATGACTGCTGTGCCATGCCAGTGTTTACCACACTGTCGACTGGCTGGATTTCTGAGCAGAAGGCCAAATATTGTCAGTGGCTAGCTTCGATTAAACCACTCTGAGTTAACTAGATTCTTGATTGACAATGGAGACAGGGGGTGTAGGAGATAGACAAGCAGGTAGAATTGATACCACAATCAGGTCAACCTTGATCTTTGTTAAGATTCAATGATGGAGCAAGCTTGGGGATTGTTGACAAATGGCCTATTCCTGCTCCTGATCCACCAATTCGTTTGTATGTGTCTAAAGTTAGCCTGCTTGCTTAAAGGTAGCCTGCTCCCTTAAGGGGAGAAGTGGATTGTGGATGGAAGTCCTTTGTAATATGAATCTCACACAGTAAGGACAGAAAAATAGCATTGTATTTGTGTGGACAGGCTCCAAGATTTTCTGCTGTATTGGTGGAGGGTGTGAATGGAAGGAACATGTCCTTCATCAACAGGGATCCAGAAGGTCCTTCAGACACATGCAGAGAATACAGTGGACACAGATGCTCATGGAGATCAATGCCAGGAGTCAAGTCCCAAGGACTTGGCTGCAGTATCACCAGAAATTCTGTGACTCATACATGTGATCAAGGTCAGTGAGTATATCTTCAAATGCCATTTACTTCCAACTTTGCCAATATCCTCAGACACAACTCAATGTATAACCTCCCTTATTAACAACAACTATCAACCTAGACTGACCTGACAATTTGCAGCACCCTCACACAACTTGCACAGCTGCAAGCCTCACACCCACATGCCATGGCTACCACAAATTGCCAGCCATTCAAACATGACAACCATCTCATTCAAACAGATTGCATAATACTCACTGACACACTTCCTTCTCTCTAACAAGACAAAGTATCACATGACTGCAGGCAGCAGGAGCTAACCAGGGGAACACAGGCATGCACGTTCTATTCTGGATGATGGAGATGCTCTTGCATTGATAGGATGTCCATTGTGAAGGCTGTGGTCAGTGGAGGTGCTGAAAACATTGCAGACCACAACATCTTTCTACTCAGCCCTCCTTTTCACATCCCACTTGCTCCTCAGCTCACACCCTCTTTTTTTGCTTCTGGGCTGCCTGTGTTTGTTGCAGCCTTGAGGATTCTAGGTTTCATCTGTACATTGGGTGTGGTTGTTTGCAGCCCCTCTTTCTGTTCTTTGAAGGGGCTGCTCCTCAAATTTTGTTTGCACTCATTGCCACTCTCCAAATCTTTGGTCAACCAGTGCAGGGGGAGAGTGGAATGGGGCAGATCAAGGGATTATCTCATGGGTCTGCTCCTGGGCTTGGCTAAGATAGCCGTAAACAGGTGTTGGCAGTGGGTGCTTGAGTGGGCCATACAGCCCAGCTGCCTGCCCCTCTTACTGGTTTATGTTTATGCTGGGTGCCCTGGGAGAGGGAATGTGCAGTGTCTGTTTGCACACTGGAGGGCTTCTGTGACCACTGGGCACGACAGAGGCTGGAATGCATTTTCATTTTCAAAATGACGTTTTAAATTTGAAATATTGCTAATTTATATTTGCATGCCTGATTTCTGTTACAGTTCCCCCTTTAAGGCACTGGCACCTTTTAACTTAGTTTCATTTGGTTTCATTTAACTTATTGATTTATTTTGATTAAATTTGATTTAACTGATTGTAAAAGAGTTACACCTCTTATCTTCTCCACACTATGATCTTAATCTTCTGTCTTTCCCATCTTAAAGACTCAAAAAGTACAATCCAGCCAGGCTTTGCAGTAACACCAACAGGACGTTCATTTTGAAGACAGCGTATTGTCACTTGATTCACAAGCACAGTGACCCCAGCTCTGATACTGGCACTATGTGTAATTTTGAGGATTGGCAAGAAGGTAGGATCTACATGATGCAATAAACTGGGCATAAATGACCTATCACCAAGGTAAAGGGAAAGATTGGCTCATTCCAGCTTACTGCATGTGAGGTCGCACATGAGTTCCACCATAAGGGACTCTGAAAAAGGCTTTGATGGGGCAACACAGAGAAGGCAGCTCATAAATATACACGACAAGATTTTTGCTGCATTGTGAAGACTGCCAAAAATCTTGGGCTAATATCAAAGAATGCGGAGGTGTCTGGCAACAACTTGGAACAAAACTTTGTGCAAGGTTTGAAGCCTGTCCTTTCCAGCATGGAAATGATGACAACTCCATTTTCACATTCGTGGACTCAACCGTTATTAAACATTTGATCTTTTCAGCTTCCACTGGACAGAAAAGGTGTCACCATAAGTCTGAGTGCTGTTGGGGAAGCTCATCCTGAAGTCAGTTTGCTGCTTCGTAAGCTCTCACTGCTGCTGAAGTGGCTGCAGATATCAGGGGTTGAAACTTACCTGAAATTGGCTAATTGTCAATTTTCGTGCGGTCTCTTTCTCTGCAAATCCTAGTGCACTTTCTCATGCAATCTTCCTAAACACCCCTCAGTACCTATGCAGCACGACCTCATAATTCCCTGCTCAACATATTCACTTACTCACCACAAGAGGAAGTGTTGACCACTGCCAGCACCTCCTAGGATTCCTGGTGTTGGCACTATGTTTAAAGCCCAGCCACGCACCAGGTCAAGTGCTGACAGCCTGCAGCAGCCCTGAACCATTTGTTTTATTTATCTTGGCCATGACAGAGACAGGGTAATTAGCTCCAAGCTTTGCTAAAGGGGACCCAGAAGTCCTGGTGGACAAGGGCTGCAGTGGACACTGACTATAGAGTGTACCCTAAGATGTTTGTGACTACTGGAGGTCTGGAGGACCAAGCAGTGAGCTGAAATCACCTTGACTTTCACGTTGAGAATTGTTGCCATGAAGTTTCTATGTGACAGATGGAAGAATGAGAAATGACATATAAATGTGGTGGGATGATGTAATAATGAGGATGTTAGTGCATACTAGTACATGTCGACAGTCCCCTCACTATTCACTAGTGAGAACCTTGTTTTGACATTCAACACTTATATGGAAGTGGCATTTTTTTTGCCCTAAATCATGGGAAGCTGATCTCACGCCATTCTCTTAAACTTTTCACCTACATGTGCATTGTTCAGGGGCCGGGAAGGTTCTTCCCCAGTTTTTTTTATTTTATTCATTCACAGGGATGAGGGCGTCGCTGGCTAGGCAGCATTTATTGCCCATTCCTAATTGCCCAGAGGGTGGTTATGAGTCAACCACATTGCCTAGTTGTCTAACTACTCCCCAGTACATTATAGGAAAGCTGACGCACCACTCCAGAGGAAAGGTAATGACTCTGTGGGAGAACAAACCTGCTTTCTGTGTCAGGCAGACAGCATTTTGTGCTTCTAACTCTGCAACTCCATTGTTGCTGTGCAATTGCCTACGAGTCAGCTTGTCCAGACTGCTACTGCCCATCCTGAGATAATGCAGTCTACAGCTGGGCCCTTTGAGAGCTAAGGCCACTCGAGGTCATCCCCCAAGGTCATGAGTCATCTCCTCCTCTCTAAGTCAACAAGCTTCGACCAAACATGTGGCAGCCACTGGGGAGCACAAGACAGGCGAAGGCACTTGGAAGATTTTGTACTAAAAGAATGCACAAGGGTAATTAGTTGATTTTTGTATGCAATATGACAGGCTTTAATTTTTTTTATTAAATGTGTATTTTGAGCTGGCTTTTATTTTTGCAGTAAAACCATATGGATGTTGGGATCATTGGTAACAGAAGGAAGGTGAGGTGTGGGGCTGTTGGTGAAAGGGTGATTGGATTTATCGTTATTGGTGTCACACTTGGTTGAGTTTTCATGTACAGCCTACCCAGAAAGGGACCAACTGTTTGCCTCTCTTTTCCTCTTCCTCCTTTCGGTCCTGCTCCTCAGCTGCTCAAAGTACAGTTGGAGATCTTACGACAGTAAGGCTGTGTAACATGTAGTAGACCACCTCGAATCTTGATATCAGTTCTGTTAAACAAAGCAGTCTACCTCCAGAATGTACAAAGCAAAAAGTGTTTTTGCAACATGCCAATGATGTGCTTTATCATGGATTGTGTGGTATCATGGCATTCACAGTTGTGTGTGTGTGTGTGTGTGTGCGTGCATATGTGCGCATGCACGTGTACGTGTGTGCATGTGTGTGTGTACGTATGCGCACGCACATACAATGAAGTCATCAGCCATATTGTTAGCACATAGCCCTCAACAGCCTTTAGTTTGCCACCCTTTGGATTACCGTGATCTTTCAACGCAGTTGGCTGCTGCAGAATGAGGCATCATCACTGTTCTCAGGATATTGGGTAATATCTGGCATGAATCTTGCACATGGTAACTTGTAGGCTGGATGCTGATGGAGAGGAATCCACTTTGGTTGCCAAACAGGGCAAAGTTTATACGTGATACCTGGAAACCAATGCCATACATGACATCCTGCAGTAGGGAGTAGTTGCAGCAGACAACAGATTGCACTGAATGCATCCTTACTGAACTGTAGACATCACACACATTAGGCTTGTTTCACGACTCCTCTAAAGCAAGCCTGGGAGGCAGGAGGGTTCATAAAATGCTGGCAAAGAAAGACGACAGGACGGGAGCTGATGTCTTCCCGCTGCCACAGGGTAATGTCAGGGTTGGGAGCCTCAGTGCCGTGGCCACTGACCGACCTGAAGATGGCAGCAAATTGAGCCACATAATTGGTAAATTCATCACAATTTCCTTGCCAAGTTGGCATTTTACCATTTTTAGGAGAGGCCACAATCACTTGTAGAGACTGCCAGATAATCTGTGGCATCCTTTTCTCCACAAGTGGGTTCCCAAAGGAGTGTTCCATGGCTCATGGAGAGGGCCCCTGATGACACTGATGGCTCTGCAGCTACAGTGCAAAGGCTGAAGGATCATCCCATTGGATTGCATGGACTGCCTGCTTGGTCCCAGTACACAGAATTAAAAAAGCTTACTTTCCTTTCAAGTGCCTTGCCTACAAAGCTGCTGGTGTTCTGTTTGGGCTGTCTACCCTGAGGTGGGTCACCATCCTGAATCGAATAGTTGCCCTGGCAAAGTTGGACCACTGTAAGTAAAAGCCTCCCACCAAGCATCCATTCTGGCTATGTCTGCTCCAGGCTTTGATAAGAATCCGGTCACTATTCATCACTGAGGTTCAGATAATGATAATTGCCCCAATCTTGAAATGTTCACAATCATATTAATTTTATTTAAACTTAATGACCAAGAGAAACTTACTTTACATTTCAAGCTCAAAAACTACAGCCATTTCCAGTATTGGTGTTGTGAATTCTTTCCTTTTCAAGAAAGTGTTTAAGATAGTAGCTACTTTACAGATTATCTAACTGTGTACCCAGGAGACCAGCTTACAGGTACCAACCTCAATGATGGATATGGTCACAAAAGATTAAGAAAATGTCTCACAAAATATCATTGGTTCAACTTGGAAGGACTGCTTTACTGATACAAAATGCTCCCTTTCGGCCTTATGTACACTTCCCTTATGTTTAATAAATGTCTGTCAGGAGCGGAGTGCCTCCTGGGATCCAGTACCTGTATATCTAGACAACTGACTGATAAGGCCTTCCTTTTGGGACTTTGTCAAGACAGTCACCAGCAGCACTTGAACCTTCTGGGAACCTGAGCTACAATGTAAGCCCAGAAAAGTACAAGTTTAAGACAGCATGGAATCTATCCTTTATGTGAGCAATTTCACTCCCACTGGTGAGGTTTGATATCAGTGATGCAAATCCAAATGCAGTATGACGATGCAATCCGAGGAAGGATAATAATAACCACAGTGCAATGTCCAATGCAAATATCCTGAAGAGATCCTGGCAATTGAATCTTTTCACAATACTTAAGAACCAAATGGTCTCCATAGGTAGCAGATGCAATCTTCATTCCCCTTCTCTTATCAGTGCCTTCTTTACTGAATGGGGAAGAGGACCATTCAAAGTTATCTATTGCTCTGACAAGTTGTTCTCATAATAAAGCCTTTAAAATTGTAAAATATCACAGAAGCGTTTTGACATTAATCCACATAAGGATATATTTGAGCAGACATTTAAAGGTTTGGTCAAAGAGGTGGTTTTGAAGAGAATTCTAAAAGGAGTAAAGACAGGTAGAGAGGTTTAGGAAGCAAATTCCAGAGCTGAGGACCTTGGCAGCAGAGGTGAAACTGCTACTGGTGGATCAATTAAAAGCAGATATGCACAGGAGGCTAAGATTAGAGGAACACATTTACCTCACAGGGTTGTGAGGCTGAGCGAATATACAGCTATAAGGAGGAGTGAGGTCTTGAAAAAAGTTAAGAGCGTATTACAACTGAGATGTTTCTTAATTGGGAGCCAGTGTAGCTGAATGAGTACAAGGGAGTTAGAGGTGACTGCGGGTTGGCAGAGGGGCAATAGTTTTGGATGATATCAAAGCAATAGAGCATGGAAGGTCAGTTAGGTGTTCTAAGGGTTTCAGTAGGAGGTTAGCTGAGCAGAAACAGAAATGGATGATGTTACTGAGATGGAAATACATGGTTTTAGTGAAGGCATGGAAATGTGACCAGAAGCTTAGGATGGGATCAAATATGACATAAAAGGCTGTGGACAGTTGATTCAACATCAATTTCTACAAAGAGCGACAGAATCAGTAGCTAGGAAATGGAATTTGTGAAGACTGAAGATAATGTTCAGTTAAAGGAAATTTCTGTTAATCACTGGAATTGGGCAATCAGTCTGACATCTTAGAAACAGTGGCAGGATCAAATAAACGTGGTGGTGAGGTACTCCTGGATGCTTTTAGTGTGCATGTAAAAATGACACTGTTACTGAATGTTCTGTGCAAGCACCAGCATTTAGTTGAGAAATAGAAGGAAGCCAAAAATAGATTCTTGCAAAAGCCCAGAGGTAAAGGTGTGGGAACAGCACCTGGCTGTGACTTATAGGTAAGAGGGCAGGCAAATGCAGTCCTACACAGTTGGAAATGGGTGGAGAGGTACTTGTATTCACAAAAAGCAGGTCAGACCCAATCCAGCCAATCAATGCCCATTAGTCTACTCTCAAACATCAGAAAAGTGATGGGGGATGTTGCTGGCAGTGCTTTTAAGAGACAATTATGCACCAATAACCTGCTCACTTCTAATCAAGCTTGGGTTCCTCCAGGATCACCCAACTCTCAACCTCATTACCACCTTGGTCCAAATTTGGATAAAAGAGCTGAAGTCCGGAGCTAAGTGAGAGTAATAGCCTTTAGCATGAAGGGAGCTGTTGAGTGAAATGGCACCAAGTAACATTAGTAAAATTGAAGGCAATGGGAATTTTCAGGAAAACTGTTCACTGGCCAGACCCATAACCAGTTGTAGTTGTTGGAGGCCAATTGCCTCAGTCTCAGACATCACTAGAGGAGCTCTTCTGGGCACTATCTAGGCCCAATTATCTTCAAAGTGCACTCAATGTGCCTTTCACCATTGGTTCACAAGGGCGGGCATACACTGACAATTACACTGTTCATTTCCATTTCCAATTCTTCAAATAATAAGGCCGTCTGTGTCTCATAGGGCAAGTCTGGGACCAAGTAACATTTATGCCACACACGTATGCTAGGCAATGGCCATTTCCTAGAAGAGAAAATCTAAGTAAGCATCCTTCATCTACAACAGCCTGTGAATCACTACTGACCAGTAACATTACTAGAAAAGCCATAGGAAAAGACAACGGCAGAAACAGCCCTGTTGACCCTGCAAAGTCCTCCTCATTAACATCTGGGTGCTAGTGCCAAAGCAGGGAGAACTGTCTCACAGACTAGTTAAGCATCAGCCTGACACAGTCATACTCACAGAATCATACCTTACAGACAATGTCCCAGACACCACCATCACCGTCTCTGGGTATGTCCTATCTCACAGCAGGACAACCCCAGCAGCAGTGACGGCACAGTGGTATACCGTCGGGAGGGTGTTGTTCTAGGAGTCCTCAACATTGCCTCTCAATCCCATGAAGTCTCACGGCTTCAGGTTAAACACGGACAAAGAAACCTCCTGCTGATGACCATGTACCGTCCTCCCTCAGCTGATGAATCAGTACTCCTTCATGTTGAAGAATACTTAGAAGAGGCACTGAGAATGGCAAGGGCACACAATGTACTCTGGGTGGGGGATTTCAATGTCTACTACCAAGAGTGGTTTAGCAGCAGTACCACTGATCAAGCTGGTTGGATTCTAAAGGACATAACTGCTAGACTGGGTCTGCGGCAGGTGGTGAGGGAACCAACAAGAGGGCAAAACATAGTTGACCTCATCCTTACCAATGTGTCAGCTGCAGATACATCTGTCCACAACAGTATCAGTAAGAGCAACCACTGCACAGTCCTTGTGGAGACAAAGTCCTGCCTTCACATTGACAATAACTTCCATTGTGTTGTGTGGCACTATCACCGTGCTAAATGGGACAGACTTTGCTCAGATCTAGCAACTCAAGACTGGGCAGCCATGAGGCGCTGTGGGCTATCAACAGCAGCAGAATTGTATTCCAGCACAATCTGTAACCTCATGGCCCGGCATATCCCCCACTCAACCATTACCATCAAGCCAGGGGATCAGCCCTGGTTAAATGGAGAGTGCAGGAGGGTATGCCAGGAGCAGCACCAGGCATTCCTGAAGGTGAGGTGTCAACCTGGTGAAGCTACCAAACAGGACTACTTGCATGTCAAACAGTGAAAGCAGCAAGTGATAGACAGAGCTAAGCAATCCCACAACCAACGGATCAGATCTGAGCTCTGCAGTCCTGCCACATCCAGTTGGGAATGGTGGTGAATGAGGAGGAGGCTCCACAAATGTCCCCATTCTCAATGATGGAAGAGCCCAGCACATCAGTGCAAAAGGTAAGGCTGAAGCATTCGCAGCAATCTTCAGCCAGAAGTGCGAAGTGCCCAGCATTACAGAAACCAGTCTTCTGCCAATTCGATTCATTCCACGTAATATTACAAAAAGGTTGAAGGCACTGGATACCGCAAAGGCATGGGGCCCTGATAACATTCTGGCAATAATACTGAAGACTTGTGTTCCCGAACTCGCTGCTCCCCCAGCCAAGCTGTTCCAGTACAGTTACAATACTGGCAACTACTCAACAATGTAGAAAATTGCCCAAGTATGTCCTGTACATAAAAAACAGGACAAATCCAACCTGACCAATTACCACCCCATCAGTCTCCTCTCAATCATCAGTAAAGTGATTGAAGGTGTCATCAACAGTGCTATCAAGTAGCACCTGCTCAGCAATCACCTCTTCGATGGTGTCCAGTTTGAGTTCCGCCGGGCCATTCAGCTCCTGGCCTCATTACAGCTTTGGTTCATACATGGACAATAGAGCTGAATTCCAGAGTTGAAGTGAGAGTGACAGTCCTTGATATCAAGACTGAATTCGACCGAGTGTGGCATCAAGGTGTCTTAGCAAAACTGGAATCAATGGGTATCGGGGGTAAATTCTCCAGTGGTTAGATTCATACCTGACATACAGGAAAGTGGTCGTGGTTGTTGGAGATCAATCATCTCAGCTCCAGGATATCTCTGCAGGAGTTCCTCAGGGTAGTGTCCTAGGCCCAACCATCTTCAGCTGCTTCATCAGTGACCTTCCCTCCATCATAAAGTCAGAGGTGGGGATGTTTGCTAATGATTGCACAATGTTCAGCACCATTCACGATTCCTCAGATACTGAAGCAGTCTGTGTCCAAGTGCAACAAGATCTGGACAATATCCAGGCTTGGGCTGACAAGTGGCAAGTAACATCCGTGCCACACAAATGCCAGGCTATGATCATCACCAATAAGAGACAATCTACACACCACCTCTTGACATTCAATGATGTTATCACCAGTGAATCACCCACCATCAACATTCTCGGAGTTAGCATTGATCAGAAGCTCAACTGGACTCACTACATCAATGCAGTGGCTACAACAGGAGGTCAGACGCTCAGAATACTGCAGCAAGTAACTCACTTTCTGACTCTTGAAAGCCTGACAACCATCTACAGGGCATAAGTCAGGAGTGTGATGGAATACTCCCCACTTGCCTGGATGAGTGCAGCCCCAACAACACTCAAGAAGCTTGACACCATCCAGGACAAAGCAGCCCACTTAATTGGCACTACATCCACAAGCATTCACTCCCTCCACCACCGACGCACAATAGCAGCAGTGTGTACTATCTACAAGATGCACTGCAGAAATTCACCAAAGATCCTCAGACAGCACCTTCCAAACCCACGACCACTTCCATCTAGAAGGACAAGGGCAGCAGATATGTGGGAACACCACCACCTCCAAGTTCCCCTCCAAGTTATTTACCATCCTGACTTGGAAATATATCGGCGTTCTTTCACTGTCGCTGGGTCCAAATCCTCGAATTTTCTCCCTAATAGCATTGTAGGGCAACCTACAGCAGGTGGACTGCAGCAGTTCAAATCAGCAGCTCACCACCACCTTCGGGACAATAAATGCTGGCCAGACAGCGATGCCTACAGCCCACAAAATGAATTTTAGAAAAAATAACCCTATAGCTACAAGAGCAGAAAAAAGGCTGGAAATTCAGCAGTGGTGACAGCACGCAGGCACTTGAAATCAGACTGGGCAAAAATACTGCCCACTTGTTTAACATCCATCGACCTACTACAACCACTCCGTCCAGCATCAGCGTACCACATCTACAGAGCATCCCTTTTTCAAGATGAGATGCAGCAGCTCATGACGGCTTCTTCTTTGACCCAGTCGAAGTCCTGGAACTGGTAATGCTAACATTACTTTGGGAAAACCATCACCAAACTCACTGTAATAACAAGGTGTAGAGCTGGATGAACACAGCAGGCCAAGCAGCATCAGAG
>NC_063346.1:41615126-41716378 GCF_021869965.1 Rhincodon typus
GGTTTTTATTTACCTATTATAAGTGCTGTTTACACAGCTGCTTATTCAAGCCAAAGTGGAAGTCTTGTTTGCAGATGTTCTGGAACAAATGGGTTGGTTATGAATCAAGATTTGACTATCAATTATTGAAAACAAAGGTCTCCTACCTGCCAACAACTATGTAATTGGCTCCCAGGTAGCTGAACAGCTTAGAGGTGTGAAAGTTTATGCAGAAACAATTGGACCTCTGGAAGGGATGGAGCTGTGTTTAATCTCTGCAGTAAAAAAAAACCTCAAGCCTAAAGAGGGGTAGTTTATTTTTCCCTCAGAATTTGTTGTAAGCTGTGGCTCTTAATCAGGAAACCAGAGACTTTAAAATATGAGCCTGCCACCCTGTACCATATGCAAGCAAGTAAAAGTATCTAGACAGGGAGAGATTCAAGGATCAGCATGTCCTCAAAAATCAAATGGAACATTTCAATGAATTCTGTGAACAGGGATCACTGAACTGTCTTCCAGTCATTCCATCCATCCAACTATAACACCCATGTTTTCTTTTCGTGTGTGTGTCTGTGTGTGTGTGTATCTGTCTGTGAATGTGTGCATGCGTGCACGCGCATGTGTGTGTGTGCGCGTGTGTGTGTGTGTTTATGAGGGGGTTAAAATTTTAAATAGCTAAGTTATACATTGATAGTTCATAATTGTTTATCTGCAGTTACTGTCTATTACAAACAAATATATTCTAATTCTTGTTAAGTACAGAAAGCTAGTCTGTGCTTTCTGTCACCCTGGGTCTAAAAGACAGGTAAATTGGGGAATTCTGCATACATTTTAAAATGTTCAACTTTAGTAATGACTCCTGGAATAATGGGGCTTGCTTTCCATTGCTAGCTCATTGTGGCATGCACCCAGCCACCCCAAGTTCCGCTAAACATTAAAATTTCAACATTTCACAGGTTTTGAAAACTATTTTGATTCTCAATTCTTATGACTCAAATGAATAACCTCACACTTCCACACTTCACTCTCCAACTGCCACCCTAATTGCCGACACACTTAACGTATCTATATCAATTTGCAGCTTTCCCAGGTTGGTTGACGGGGTAGTGGTGGGGTTGAAGTGTGGAGAAGGTGCTTACACTCGCAAATGACAGGTCTCTCTGCTTGGACACAAAGCATCTGCAAGAAAGCAACCCTTCTCCCCTACCACGCTGCAAGCATGCTCATCTGAGTTCATCTGCAATTTCCCAAAACAGTGAGAGCCTGCCTATCTCAGATTAATACTAGCGGTGGCTCAATGAGGCCTTTAAATGGCCATTTACGAGTCTTGACTGACCTCCAGGAGAAAGAACATTCTCAGCTTTTCCTGTCTTGGGACTTAATGGGGGCAGGGATTGAGTCTAGAAGACAACAACCTCTCAAACTGGGCTTTCCCCTTCCTTTATACGTCCCCCTCCACCTCCACTCCAGTCCTGGGGGAGTTACTAAACTCCACTCATCATAACATATTTCCTAAATTCCCAATCATTGCTTTTGTAATGCTAGGATATAAACAGGAAATATTACTACTTAAAATGAATGCAACCAGTTATTTTTTCAGAAATTTCTCTTTGAAAATAATGTTATATTTTTATACAATATTTGAAGCAATTTCATGCAATTTTGAATTGTGAATTTGATATTTTTGTATGCAAGTTATTTTGAAAATTTTGGAACCTGTACAAATGTTGTTTGCACAGTATTTCATAAATGCTTTTGCATGACTGAATGATTCATAACCATTCTAAAGCAGTTTCCCAAAATGAATGAGCAAATGTACAGTGACTTACAGCAACAGAATAGCAAAATGCAGATTATGAAACTTGAAGACAGCCTGAACTTCAATGAAGTAGGAAACAATTGAGACAAAACCATTTTGAAACTTATAGAATATGTCAAAATTATAACACAGAAAAATACTAGTGTATCAACAAGCAAATAATTCTAATCACATTCTGGGGAAAGACTTGGAGTAGACTTTGACTGGAGACCAACAAGTGGAATCGTAAGGTTCAGGAGGGAGCACACAATGAAGCATGCAGCTTAAGTGAAGGTGAGCAAATGGAGGCTGTGATGCAATATTTTGAATAGGGGCTTTACCCATGAAATTACCTCCAGAGGTTGATGTTCAAAAATGACCAGGGGATATCAATGTTTCTGCCAGGAGACATCAGCGAAATGACAGGTTCATCACTTTGATATCAGGGCTCAAAATCCACAGGGGTAGTGGGTGAATTTGTCCCTGAAAGCATCCAAAACGTAAAACACAAAAGAGAAAGGAGAAAGGTCACTCCCCTGTGAGAGAGACAAAATCAGTGAGGAGTGACTCTTCCTATCACAGATTCAGTCTGTCTCATAATCTTTCAACTGGAAGCTGTTTCCTCCACTAGTGAGCCTGTCACCTGCAAATGTTGGAGACAATCAGTTTATGATTGGAGGAGCAATTGATATAAGACTGAGTGTGTTGCTGGGAATTCTGTTCGTCAGACATGGGGTCTGGAATTGGCCATTGTCTAAGAGGAGGAATTGCGGTGAGGTGGGCCAGGTCTGAGGAGTGAGGTTGACTAGATTTGGGAGATACTGTCATGCTTTCTGCCACAAGCTGCTGGGGAGGAGGAGGCTGCAGGAGAGATACATGGGGGGAACAAGAGAGGCTGCATGGGAGGCAGGGAGTAAGTATGAGGCTGCAACGACTCAAGAACTGTTCTAAACTTGTCAATGAAGGAATACTCAGCTAACTGGGTGCCGGGAAGACTTAAAGTCCTAAGATAATTAACTCCTTCAAAATGAATGTTGAATCTATACCTGAAGTTTGCATAAGTTTAGGAGTTACTTTATCGATGAGAGTGTTTGTGAAATTGAAAAGTTCAATTCCTGAGTAGAGGAAATTAATTAAGATCGAAAAGTTCAATTCCTGAGTAGAGGAAATTAATTAAGATCTCAGTAAATTTGGAGATAAGAAAATGTACCTGGACTGAGAAAAGGAAACCGTAATAGCATTTAATGAAATCCAGTGACATCCAATTTAAAAACAATATTTTTAACTGGAAATAAAAGACTAAACAATATCTTGAAGATAAACCAATGAGACTTAAAGAGAAGGATTATTGTTAAGGGAGAACTTATTTATTTAGATACCCTTTTTTTTTTCTAAACGAATACTATATGAATTGGGCAGCTGACAAGATTAATGGAGTGGTCTGTTTTGTGGGGTGCCTAACTTAAATTAAACTGAAATAACACAGATACAATTCAATGACAAATTAAGCTGAAATGCATTATTATGCCACTTGCGTTATATCGTTATTCTCCAATGAAGACAAATGCTATTTAGAATGGTCCCTTTTCACAAACATTCATTGAAGAGTGAACCTGTGGAGAAGATTGTTGACATGCATTGAACTTGGATCCAGTATTTTCCTTCAAGAAAGAGTAATGTCTGCTTCATTCTAAGGTGACGACCTCGAATATAAGGGATAGTGTAAATCAGAACCAATTCAGCCTCCTACTTTAGACCACCTGATGCAAGGAACCTAAGGTTTGATGTTTTTTCATGCCAGCTGGAAGATGTTACTCTGGGTGGGGAGGGAGTGTATGTGTCATGATGAACAAGGTATTATAATTGGTTGTGACGGGGTGGGTTGACCAATAGATCTTTTTCTGTCTGTCATTTTCTTGTGTTCCTACATTAAATGCATTATTTAAATGCAGACCATTGTAATTATTTGCAGTGTGCCATGTTATGTGACATCTGAAATTGTGTCTTGACCGCACTTCAACATTTGGTGCTCCAACAGCATAAGCCAATGTCAAGACTGTCCCCAAGGATATAGAACTCTAAATGTTAAGTCATGAGGAACAGTTGATTCATTGAATGTATTGTGAGCAGTCCGCAGTGTCTCAAATGTAGATTGAGTGTCCTCTCAATGTTTGACAACTTAAGAGTATGAAGTAAAATTTCCTTTCACTATACAGATGGAATGAAGAGAAGTTTTATGAAAAGCATCCACGAAAGGAAGTTGAAATTTTATTCTAAATTATTGTGGACTGTGAAATATTCAAAAAGTATCACTTTTTTTTATATAGAAGTCTACCAAAACAAAGTCAGAAGTCACAGAACACTAGGTTATAGTCCAACAGTCACTTCACCTAACGAAGGAGCAGCGTTCCAAAAGCTTGTGTGATTTTGAATAAACCTGTTGGACTATAACCTGGTGTTGTGTGACATCTGACTTTGTCCACCCCAGTTCAACACCGGCACCTCCGCATCATGGCTACTAAAGCAAAATAATTGGGTTCTGCAATGGGAAAATATTGATCAAAAATTAGAAATGTTATGACATCAGAATGTTAGCTTGGTTGGAGAACATTCTGAACATAATTTAAATTAAAGATCAAAAATAAATATTTCAATGTACCATATTGATCAATATTTACGCTCTTGATCTGATGAATAGATACAAAAAGCTGTAACTGAACAAAAGATTAATTCCAAGTAATATTTTGTAGACATCTTACTATTCACAAGAGCTTCAGTTACAGTCTTTCTAATTATGTATTTTGACATCATCAGTAAATTGACCTTCTATTGTCTTGCATAATTATTCTCAATTTATGTGGGCATAAATGTACATGTGATATTTTCCTTTGAATCACCCACAGTTAGGTTGATTTGATAAAACATATACCATGTATGTCACATCTTTCCCGGAAAGGGTAATGGTTTCGTTCTTTAATTGTCCAATTAGCTATTTCTTAACCTTGCTTGATTGCAGTGTATCTGCTCCTTCAGTTAAAATGTTCACTGTGATTTGTTAAAAACTAGTCACTCGTTAACAAACAGTATGGTTGTTTAAAGACATCACTACACTGGACATCCTTTAGTAGTGTTAGCAGAGTAAATAAAACCTCCTGGTACCACAAAGCTATTTTATCCCACTTTCAGGGCATGGAAATTTTCCATATATTTCATTTGGTTTAGCCCAAGAATATGAAAAAAAGCAAATATTAACTGAAACTTTTGAGCTATATAAATGGTAAACATTTGCTCCTTGGGTTGCAGAAATGAGTTGAGTCTATTTGTGCTTTCAACCATCAACTTTGTTTGTCATAACACATTCTCAATCATTCCTGTAACACCTGGGGCAATATCCCATTGAACGTTTCTGCAAAATAATAGATGCTTGGTGTATTTTCTAAAGAACTACTGATCCTTAATAATCGTGGGGGCAATATGTGAATGAAAAGACACAGAATTTATTCCTTAACATTCCATATATAAACATACACACAACAGGAAGATTTTCATAAGTGACAGCCAATATGTGGTTAACAGTGGATCCATTATGTTATTGGTGCACAAATACATATATGGCCCAAATTTCTGCAGTGCTTGTTGTATCTTTCATAGAACAACAACATAACCTGCAGAGAAACAGAACAAATGATGGAAATCCAAACATTTAATTTTCTCAGATTGATAAGATTATTTATTGCTGTGCCTCAGATGTAATTATTGTAGCCCCTATTTCCACAGACATTCATAATTTGGAGGTGCAATGGAAACAGTGCCATCAAAATATTTTAGTAATATCAAACTGGAAGGCATGGTAAACTGTTGAGAAGTACATGTGAAATGTAGAATGTTTAGGAATGAACAGTTATATCATAATTGCAGTATACAAATTTGGTGCTTCCTCTTCATTCACCCAGTTGTGACATTGTTTGGAATGGAACCAACTCTGCTGGCTGTTTGAGCACTTAGCAGGGTGTCAAACAGCATTTGCACAGTGCTTGAAATGCAGAGAATCTGCTTTTCTTAATGGCAGTCTCACCTTAGAGAAGCTGCACTAAATCACAAGAGGCTGCAACTGAATGTATGTGCTTCAAGCATCTAGAAGGGAAATAGAGTATCTGTTCAGGGAAAATGTCCCAGGTTTATACACAAGTAGAAATATATCATAGTTCCACAGAAGAGCATGAGGCATTAAGCACTACTTTTGGAAGGGAATGTGAAGAGGTGGTCATAAGTGTAGACTTCAAGAGTTGGTCCTCAAGGCAGCACTGCTACACGAAATCTAATGGTCTTATGTGGAGTATCAAATTCTGTGAATGCATGTTCATGTGGCATCATACGATGCTCAATGTACTACAGACTCATTATTTGTCCATCAGCGCCTGGGTCTTATGGCTCATTTGTAACATTCAGACAATTCACCTCACATTCACAGATGTTCCAAAGACGCCAGCCCAATGCAAACTTCATATACCTTTAACTATTCAGCTAATGGCAGGTATAATATCCAAACACAATGCAATATACCTCCATCTCACTTGTAGGACAAGAAAGCCCATACAGAAAGGAGCAGAACAGAACTGTTGGAGGAGAAGGCCAATGGCAACTCCTAAACCCTTTGTGGGAGATTGTCCTCCACATTATGGAGTTGGCTGCACAGAGTCCATGGTACCTGGTCGCAATGGGAACAGTGCAGAAGATAATTTGCCCGAGTCTTGTGCCCCAGATCTCTTTCATCTTGCTAATGGACATGAGCAGTTGCTGAAGGTATGAGCATGGGGAGAAATGAGGCACTGGGAAAAAAGGCTAAACTAGTGGGATTAGTTGAGGTAGTGAAGGAAATCCCAAGAGAAGCCAAGGAGCTGCAGGAGAGTGCACAGCCTGGCCGCGGGCTGGATATAAGATAGAGCCTGATCTCTTCAAAGACTTCACCTGTGTGGGTAAGGTTTACTCAGGAAGAACAGGGGGAAAAGGTAAAGAAGTTAAAATATTGAGAGATACAGGAGCTAGTTAGTCTCTAAAAGTAAGAGATGAAAGCTTTTGTACTCCTTCTGAAATGTTACCCATCAGAATGTATTCCAGAATGTTATTACATTAAGAATAAAATCTTAAGGTAGAAATTGAGACCTTGGCAGGTTAGTGCAGAGGAGAAATGGGCAGAAGTTCACCAGATTGTGTTGCTAGTAGCATATAGACAGGAAGTATTGCGGGTAGCACACAAATTACCTGTAGGAGGTCAGCTAGGAGCGAGGAAGACTCAGGCTAAGATACAGAAGCATTTCTATTGGCCTGGATTACATAAAGATGTGGTTGAATTTTGCCGTACCTGTCACATATGTCAAATGGTAGGAAAGCCACATGCAGTAATAAAACCAACATCTTTGATGCCAATTCCCACATCTGAAGAACCTTTCGCGCAGGTTATGACTGATTGTGTAGGTTCCCTCCCTAAAACCAAAAGTGGGAACTGTTATTTGCTAACCATAATGGATGTGTTTACCAGATTTCCAGAGACAATTCCATTATGGAATGTCAAGGCAATAAAGGTTGTGGAGAGTTGCTTGCTTTCTTTACCCACTTTGGACTACCCAGGGAGAGTCAATCAGACCAACGGTCCAATTTTACTGCCAAACTATTTAAGGAGGTTATGGATAGTTTAGGCATCCAATATTTTGAATTAAGTGCGTACCATCCTGAATCCTAGGGAGCATTGCAAAGGGGGCATCAGATCCTAAAGACCATGCTGAGGTAGATAGACATGCACGGGAATTCCTAGAGGCATGGTTCTCCATCCATACTTCAATCAAAAAACATATAGAATTGGACCTCATACATAAATCCATACAGATCAAAACCATAAATGACAATACTCACCATAACTGACCGGACATAATAAATGCCAAGTGGCGTAGAATAACATTGCTTCATCGGAGGCTCCACTGATGATGTTACCTAGCATGGTGATGAAACATCTGAACGAGAACAAGCCAGCTCAGTGAGCAAGTCAACAACCTCACCCACAACCCGAGCTACAGATCTTTGCCATTACTTTAAGCCATGCTGAGACCTTATTGCCAGGATTACACAAATGATTGGGATAAAGATATCCCATTTATATTGTTTGCTATTAGGGATGCTCCAAATGAATCAACTCAGTTTACTCCATTTGGATTGATATTCAGGCATGAAGTAAGAGGGCTTTTAAAATTAATTAAGGAAAGACTGATAGGTCTGAAGTCAGAGATCTTGCAGTTGGATTATGTATCGGAGGTGAGAGAAAGATTAAACAGAGTAGGTGAATTAGCTAGACAACATTTGAAAGTGGCACAGCATCTAATGAAGCAAGAAACAGATAAGAAATCCAAAATTCGTACATTTGCCCGTGGGGATAAAGTATTGGTGTTGTTACCAGTGGTAGGAGATCCCTTCAAGGCAAGGTTTAGTGGTTCCCATCAGATTGAGAAGAAGTCGAGTCAGGTGAATTATCTGGTAAAGATGCCAGACTGGAGAAAAGCGTATCAGGTATGTCACGTGGACATGCAGAAACCTTACAAGACAGGGAAAGGGAACTGGAGAATCAGGTATTAATTACTGCCCCTCAGAGTGAGGAATCAAATCCAGATGGTTTGGAATTTGATGTGCCTCAGAATAAATTGAATAATTTATTATTCAGGAAGTCCTTAAAGAATGGTATAGGGTAGTAATCTATCTGACTCAGGAACAGAGAACTGAATTGAAAGGCTTGTTGCAGCACTATGAGGACACATGTAGAAATTGAATGGGGAGGACTAACACTATAGTACATGAGGTGGACGTGGGGAATGCTGTTGCGATAAAACAACACCCCTACAGGCTTAAGCCTCCGGAAGCTGCACAGGTATAGAAGGAATTGGAAGTGATGCTTCAAGAAGACATCATCAAGCTGAATCAAAGTGAGTGGAGTTCACCAATCATGTTTGTTCCTATACCTGATGGAACTCAATGATTCTCCGTAGATTATCAGAAGGTCAATGCCATGACTAAATCAGACTCCAACCCAATTCTAAGGCTGGACGACTGTGTGGAGAAAGTTGGACAAGCTACTTACATCACAAAGTTGGACTTACTCCATGATTACTGCCAAGTACTTTGTCAGAGTGGGCAAAAGAAGCTTTTGCTTTTGTAACCCCGAATGGGTTATATCAATTTAAAGTAATGCCCTTTGGAATGAAGAACACACCAACCACAGTTCAAAGGCTTATGTACAGAGATGTGGCAGGATTGACTAATTGTGCCATCTATCTAGATAACTTAGTGATCTTTAGCTACTCGTGGACGGATTACATAGCGCATTTGGTAGAACTCTTTGAGAGACTATGGCAGGCAAAGTTGATGATAAATTTGGCAAAGGCAGAATTTGTGAAGGTGGAAGTGATGTTCTTAGGACACAACATCGGACACGGGCGGATGACCCTGAGGAACATGTAGACGAAGGCCATTGAGGAATTTCCAAGACCATCCTTGAAGAAAGAGGTGCTATGATTTTTGTGACTGAGCAGATTCTACAGGCACCGCTGCTGGATTTGTTAAAGAAGAACACAAAATTTCAGTGGATAAACCAATGCCAGGAAGCATTTGGGAATTTAAAAGCTGTGTTAACCACCACACAAGTTTTAGCCACGACAAATTTCTTGAAACTCTTTAAAGTTGCCATCGATGCAAGTGATGTAGGTGTTGGAGCTGTGATGTTAGAGGAAGATTTGTGTGGTATTGAAAGGCCAATTGTTTATTTTTCAAAGAAACTCAATATCCACCAGAGAAAATATTCAACTGTTATGAGTTATTGAGATTGGTCCTGGCCTTACAACATTTTAATGTTTATGTTGCAAACAATGTATCAGAGATGGTTGTGTATACTGATCACAACCCTTTGACATTTTTGGAAAAATTTAACGACAAAAACAGGCTATTTTGTTGGAGTCTTATGTTACAAGCATTTAATTTACAGATTGTATATGTTGTGGGTCATGAAAATGTTATTGTGGATGCATTATCACTGGTTTAAAAGGAAAATGTATATATAAGATAGAAACGATAGTGTTCAATGTTCTATGTGAATATAGAATTAGTATGAATGTGTAACTCTAAATTAATGACCTATGTATCTAGTAATAATGGTGTTGAGATTTAGAGAAAAAAATGCCACCTTTTCATAATGATGGTTCATTTTTTTTCTTAATGGGGAGGTGTTGCAAAGTTGGGTAGACTACTTGTGGATTGGAAAGCGGGACGTTAGAATTGATTTTTGATAAATGATAGAGGGGAAGAGTGTGTGGTCCCTTTAAAAGATGATGCACTCTTTCTGGGCTTTGAGATTTTAAAAAAAGTCTGCGAACAGCAGCAGGCACAGAGAGTTCCCAAAATTGAAACACTTGTATCAAAAAGCTGGCAACTCAGGCACTAAGTTTTGTTCTGTTATTAAGGCAATCAGTTGGAATATCAATTAATTTAAACCAGGCACTTAGAGACTAAAATACCAATTAAATTTAAATCGGATGGTTTTGACAACCTAGGACCAATCTTATTGTAAGAGATTGATACATCATCAGGTGTATAAAAGAACAGCGTATCTGAAAATCAGTGTGAAAGCACCTTCCATCTGTTACAGTTAACAACCAGCAGCCCTAAAGAGAAAATCACTGGCTCTCACAGAATTATCTAAGCTCTCAGAAAACCATCATCTGATTAAAGGTTCAGAGGCACTCTTAGCTAATATTCCTGACAAAAGAATTTGACAGAGAAAGGTATTCCTGACTGAAGATCAGCAGAGATGTATCCTGGCTGTAATTTCAAGAGATTAAGTTTTAAACTTTTTTATTAATTTGATTTATATAAATGTGACTTGTATTTATTGAAACAGCATACCATTAGAATTTTGTTTTATTCAGGAGTAATTAGCAGTTAATGGGGATTTGTGCGGTTTATTAGTAGTTCTGTTAATTTGTTCACTGTTAGAATTAGATAAATAAATTGTTACTTGTTGATTATAGAGTGACTGTCAGGAGTTCATTTCATTTAGCCTCCCCTTTATAACTGATCGGGTAGGGGGTGTGAGAGGCAGTTTATATCACTGTTCACACTTTCTTTAACAGATTATGAGGTGACGCGAGCTTCTCTGGGTGTTTTGTTTTTAGTTATCAGAGGGAGGATCGACATCTGCTTCGTAACAAAGGGGATGGCATACAGAGAAATGTTGATAAGGACATACATTGAGATAGTGGGTAAATTGATGGTCTACCTGGCAACTTCCTTTTACTGTCAAGGTTAATGGAACAGTCAGGCTCCAACTTGACAGACGACACACAAAGTTTGCTTTCTCCACAGCCTCTGGTCTATCTCTCTGCTGTGTTACAGATTCAGGGACTTCTTTTATTTCAAAAATATACTTTATTCATAAAAATATCTTTACATACACATACTTAAAACACACTTTAGTTCTGTACAATAGCATATCAAGGAAACAAACACTGGAGTTTGATTCTATCCAAACAAACCGAAGGCATCTCTTATTTGAATCAGACTATATTTACACACGTGTGATTCACGAGAAGGGTCCAAGCACTGAACTCACCCCCATTTAACTTCAGCAGGAAGACCTCATACAGTGGTCGTTCTCCATGGCATCTTGGTAGCAGCTGCCCCAAGCTTTAGTGTGTCCCTCAGCACACAGCCCTGGACCTTGGAATGTGCCAGGCTGCAACATTCGAACGAGGTCAACTCCTTGTTCTGGAAGACCAGCAGGTTTCAGCTTCAGAGACACTCCAATTGCGGCCTCATTTTCTGTTGCAGCCTTTTTGTGGACGGGTCACCAAATCCTCTGACCTCTTAGTGCCGCCAATCTCTCTAAATAATAGTGATGAATAATTGTGCAAAAACTAGCTAAGCTATTCTAGTACAGCTACAACACTAGCAATGTGGAAATGAGGAAAATTGTTCAGGGATGTCCTATCCATAAAAAGTAGGAAAATCCAACCTGGCCAAATACTGCTATCGGTATTCCTTTGATCATAGCAAAATGATGAAAGGGATCATCCACAGTTCTACACTGCGGCACTTACTCAACAATAACCTGCTCATGATGTTCAGTTTGAATTCCACTAGAGTTTCTGAGGTCCTGAACTCATTACTGCCCTGGTCCAAACATGGACAAAAGAGCTGAACTGCAGAGGCAAGATAGCAGTGACCGTCCTCAAAATCAAGGCTTCATTTGATTTAGTGTGACATAAAGGAGTCAGTGGTTATCAGGGGAAAGGCCCACTTGCTGGGTGGAGTTATACCTAGAACAAAGGAAGATAGTTGTTGTTGAAGATTAAGCATCTCAGCCACAGGACATCACTACAAGAGTTCCTCAGAGTAGTGTTCTCAGCCTACCATCTTCAGATGCTTCATTAATAATCTTCCCCCTGTCAAAAATGGAATATTTGCTGATGATTGCCCAATGTTCAGTACCAATTGCAACTCCCCAGCTACTGAAGTAATTTTGGAATCTAATAGAATGATTTACAAGTATTATCAGAGGAAATAGAGAAAATTTTATTTGTCGTTTTTTTTATATTAAACAACTTCTATTAAAGTTGTGTTTTTGTTCTAACAGTGCTATCATGGAGATCATAAAATATTGAAACATTGTTAATTATTGCAGTTTTCCTCAACTCACATCACTGCCTGTACAAATTGTTAGTTCATGTTTGAAATCTATAAAAACACGGTGCAAGTCTTCAAAACCTTTAGGACCCAAATGCAAAGGCTCTGAAATTCTACAAGAATTCTTCCAACCACCTGCCAGAGCTTCATTAGTTAGCACAGAAAATCAACACAGCCCCTGTGGAAATTTAGCACCAATTTACTATTTTGCATTCCCGCTGTCTGCTGCTTTAACACTTTCTAAAGTAGAGCACATTAATTTTGGCACTCATTGAAAAGCATATAAAACACATTCATTACAGCATACTTCTGCTACAGTACACTTTGCTATTTCATAAAGAGTGTGCCTGAAAATGCATGGAGATTTCATTCCTAGTTTTTCATTAATCAGTGAGAGATCAGCTAAACTCCCAAATGAACAAGAGTTCCTATGGACCCCTGATGTTTCTCTCAGTGTATGATCTGATTTGCAGACAGCAGAACTTCTATAAAGTCATTAAAAGGAATGTGACAGCAAAGTAAGGGGGCCAATGCAGGGACTTCTGAGTTGGGTATTCCCATTCCGATAGCTGCTTGCATGATGAGCAACATGAGGAATATCAATCTCTCTTATATGGGATCCTGAGCAAATTCCACATTTGGATGGACAGCAGCTTAAATTTCTGTTGGAATCTTGAGGTACCAAAGAAACATTCTCTTGCTAAAGGAACCGATATGGGCCACTGCAGTTGTTAAGACAAAAAAAGGGAAGTAAAATGAAATAATATTTGACATCCTTGCTATTTACTGCACCCCATCAACCTTTTATCAAACCACTGTATTTAAATCATTCACTAATCAGCATTCCTTGGTAAGTGGGACTCAGGCCTAACATCCAGATACTAAATATCATCCCCATATACTTTCCAGTGATGCAAGCCTCCTACATACCTTTCTCAGTATCCACAGTTATATCACTGTACAGCAATAGCAGGCATGTCGTCTTAATGCAATGCAATATTGTGATATTCTTTTCCTTCTCCTGCATGGTAGGCCCTCACACAATTGCAGGGAGCAAAGCAGAAATGGTGTGGGACAGTCATGTCATATGATGCCTAGGTCATAGAAAGGAGATGGTGCCCCATATCATGGATTCCACTGTGACAGAGTTCCTGATATCAGATGTTGATGAGAACATTGAGGATGACAATTTCGCTGTCTTAAAGGTCCTTTGAAGTTTCCAAAACACTCTCATGCTGTTGTGTGGCAATGCAGTGCAAACTCCAGATCATGAGACAGAATCTTTTGCTTTCCACTATCTCTCCGTCTCACTCCCCAACCTTCGTTTTCTGTTTACTGCTTTCAGACATCTAAGTCTGTTTACCACTGCACTCTCAGCCTGAAGAGAGGGCAGCTGTACATCATTGAGGAAGAAGCTCTGTCACTTCACCTGAAACACACAACCACCAGTTCAGATGTTGGTGCTATGTGAATTTTATAGGGTGATATAAAGTTGTGGTTTGCATATGGCAAGTCACTGGGCACAAATGGTCTGTTAGTGGAGTGAAAGTATGGTCATAAAATGGAGGGTGAGTTCAGTTACAGAATGCCCAAATTCCCACCATTTGGTCATAGCATTTATACTAATGTTCACAGTTAAGGCATGGAATCTTCTGGGCCCACCCAGAACTTATAGAAGGGCTGCCCAAGAGAACCTAACTGGGCAGGAGGTAAAAAAGAATGTTTGAAGTTTTGCTATGAAATTCTCAAAAACTTTCAGGTGAGTCATCTTGCATAATTTTCATGATGAATAATCTGTTTTACAGTCATTGGCATGTCATGAAAACTCTTTAAGATCCCAGCCCATTGGAATTAAGTTCATGGGCATGACTGTGTTCACCAAAATTTGGAAATACATGTGTTTACAAATCTGACTCTATATATGTGATGTGTAGCTGGTGGCCTATACATCTGCCTCTAAGCTCCAGTGAATACTTTGAGAAAATAACAAGCAATGTAAATAACAAGGAACTAGCGATGTACAGAACTTTAGATTTCCAGAAGGCATTTGACAAAGTGCCACATCAAAGGTTACTTCGCAAAATAGGAGCTCGTGGTGCAGGGAGGAACATATTAGCATGGATAGAAGATTGCTTCTTATTAGCCAACCAGGCGATGGGTAAAAATGGGATATTTTGGGTTGGCTGGACAAAACTAGTGGTGGGCCTTTTCATATCAGCGGATATATCTGAGTGGTGTGCTAGATTGTTTAAGAGGATACTTAAAATCAACTATATTCCTATGCAGAGATAGTAGGAACTGCAGATGCTGGAGAATCCAAGACAACAAGGTGCAGAGCTGGATGAACACAGCAGGCCAAGCAGCATCGTAGGAGCAAAAAGGCTCCTATGATGCTGCTTGGCCTGCTGTGTTCATCCAGCTCGGCATCTTGTTGTCCCCTATATTCCTACGCATGTGGAGTCATGTGTAGAACAAATTGGATAAGGTGGCAGATGTCCTGCTGTAGAGGGCATGAGTGAACCAGTTGGGTTTTTCTGACAATCCAATATCATTGTGGTTGGCATTACAGATATTAGCCTCTTATTCCAGTTTTCTGTAATTAACTGAATCCAAATTAATGAACTGCCATGATGGGATTGGAAATCACATATCCAGATTATTAATCCAGGCCTCTGAATTACTCATCCAGCAATGTAATCACTATTCTACCATAGCCATAAGAAATACTTTTCATACATCGAAGAAATTAATATCACGTGATTAGTTTTACATGATATCCAAACATTAGATTCTTTGGATCAGAATATTTTCTGAATATACTTTTCTGCTTTCATGTAAAATGCTAAATTTTATTCATTCGATCCAAAAATATTCTAACAGTTGTGACTGTAAACACCATTACAGACTCATTAAAGGAGTCTTGCCACCATGGAAAAGTAACTTGTTTCAGCTGTAAGGATTATATTGCATCATGGTAACACCAATTCAAACTGTCCCTACAAGCTCACTATTCATAATATAGTTTTGGAGAAAAACTCAGTAATATAGACCAGAAAAATATGGCAATGCTGCAAAATAGTGTTTGATACTCAGTGGACTTCCTTCAGCAATCAATATGGAATCATTGCAACAACACTTACAAAATAGACTGATTCAGGAATCAAGTTTACTAGTAAATGTTCCGGAGATACTACTGTCACTGAAGCATATTATTGTTTAAAGGACTCAATTTTCCATGGGAAAAAGCAAACAGTCTGTTTTTTCTAACTAATACTCCAAGCTGTCTATAAAATGCTTGTTAATAGTTAAAGATCAACCATTTACATTGTGTATGGAACTGATCCATGAATGACATTTTTGGTGTATCATGCTCCAGGCCATCCAACGTACAGCATAATTTTCATGCAGGTAGTTCAGTAGGCCTTGACAAATAGCTAAAATTCAGCCTGACCGGTGCTTTGTTTCCTAAAACAGCCTTAGCAACCATAAAGACAAGAACTCATAGGGGGAAAATACTTTGCTGCTTCCTCTGTCATGTTTATACTCCTGAAGCAGTAAACCAAAGTTGCCTTTTTACCCAGCAGCCCTTTTCAAAGATCACTGCATATCCCAAACACCATGGAAGCCAGCACCACACTGACAACTGATTAACCTGAAGCAGCTCCACTGCAAGGCCATACAGAATCACCATCTGCCACTGAAACTGTAAGAATTGCTTCCCTAAAGCTCTCAAACATATGCAAAGTAACAAAACTTGTAACATTTAAACACCACTGTGAAAACAGTGTACCATACCTTACCGTAATCCATAAATTTTGTACAAATCGACTGTGAGTTATAAGTGTTAATTATACTTGCAAGATGAATGGACAAATAGAAACCATTAGATATTTTTCCTTTGATGAACTAATATTTTTATCAAGTGTAGTCCTCTCCTCGATCAAGCATTCATTCTATAAAAGACTAAGGACTTCAGATGTTGATTGACCATTTCTATTCACAATAGTTTCCAGTTTTATTATAAACATTGCAGCATTTTCTGTCTCAGGTTCTTCCTAAGTTGAATCATTGATATGATAGTCAAACCTATATCTGAAATCTGCAACCAGTGCAGTAACACTAACTGTGGGACTTCCTCCTGCAAATAGGGCCTACAGTTATACAATGTCAGCTAGCTACACATTTTGAGCTATGAATATAGAGCTTGTTCTTCTTTTGTGGATCTTTCAAATGAAAGCAACAAAGTTTTAATACTGTTGCTAATAATTATAAAGGTAAGTGGATTTATATAATGCTTCATACCTTGTTTGTAAGCTACATGGGCCATTTTTTTCAGTGAAATGTTTTTGTCATATAGTGTAAGACAATGTTGTGTCCACTGTAACTTGGCTAGTAAATGAATGTATCTATATTTAGTGGGTTTTACATCTGAAATTGTACGTTTAAAATATTGCACATGTGCATCTTATTGACACAAGTTATTAAGTCAATGTTATGGCAAATTCTAAAATCTGTTACTGCAATTATAAGGCTATTCAAATTTTGTAATTTAGTACAACTAAAATTCCAAGACTTACTAACAAAGTGGATAACTTACCTTTTATAAAAAGCTTTTAAACCTATTTTCTTAATTAGGTCATTTATCCAAGAGTTTATTAAACATGATCTTAATTGTATGGGATTAAATTATAGACAGGAGAAATTTTGTTAATATTACACTAATTTAAAGTCCAGTTTGCTTTCTTTGTTTAGCTCAGTATGCAATATATTTTTACTTTGACACCAACATGAAGCCTCTCCATTTCCAAAAAAGAGACAGGAAACTACCTACTAACTTCAAATTTGAAACTGAAATCAACATTTAATCGACCTGGCAACATTTAATCCACACATTAATTCAAAATAATGGATGCTATTAAGAAAAAGAAATTAAGGCTGTGAGAATAATTACAGTAAATACTTAATACCCTTGTTTTTTAATTCATATGGTCCACATTATAATGAATGATAACATTTAGAAAAATGCTGCTTTTACCAGATTCCTAGTGAAGTTTATAAGAGAGGAAGTATTGGAAGATACTTTACTTCTGAACTGTATCCCCCAGCAGTAAACTGAATTTTTCTCTTTGAATCAGGTAAAGATTTCAAAGCTTGTACATGCCAAGTTCCATTTGAGTTCATAAACTTGACATTATATGGAAGAGACGATCAAGGATAGAGGGCATATAAACACAGTTAAGAACACTTAACATAGGAACCTCTGATTGGCCAACTTTTCATTCTGATCACTTGTAGAATAAGGGCAGTAATAGATATTTCCCTTTTGCACGAAGTAATAAGAGCTGCAGTTATCGCTTGTAGCCTCCAGCAAATGGCAAAAGGAAATTAGAAAAGTCCAATGAAGCTGAGAAGTAATTAATCATTATACAGTGCAGCCTGTCAAAATATAGGGTCTTTCAGCTGATAATGCTGCCCAGCACAATTTAGGCTCATAGAAATTACATTATTTTCCTCTGGCAAAACAAAAAAGACCCAGTTAGCACAACTGCTGCCAACTATTTTATTTATATCTGTCCACTCATTGCGAAAATCGTATCAAATGCTTTACTTGCGTATTCTCTGAAATTTTCTAAACCCTAGCTTGTTATAAAAACATCCGCTTAATCTCAAACCGTGCAAAAAGTTGAAATAGAAAGGAACGTTACATTATTCTTATAATTTCCTTGAAGTAAGAAATGTTCAAAACAAGAAATTTTCATTTAGTTATCATAAAGACAATTAGTTTCCCAATGTAATCCATACTATAAGCTAAAATGTTTGAGTGTAACTTTCCTCATTTATCTAGTTAGCAATTGGTGTTAACTATTATGCTACTTAATACGTAAAGGTCAAGAATGCAGCCAAATATATTATGTTGAGATTGTTACTTTTACTATTTACATCTATTCACATAAATTGTTTGCACACTGTGTAAAAGCTAAATAATTGGGGTGAGCTTAAAAACCCTCCTCTGATACCAAGGTTAGGGTGAGCAAACATTGCACTTACACATTGAAATGGAAGATGAAAGGCAGCCATCTGCCCTTTAGTGGTTAGAAACCCTTATCTACTAACTAGACTCTTTACTGATTTGCAAAAGCATAAGTGAGCTGCACCAAGCGGCATGTTCAAAGTGTTTTTTTTAAAGATAAATGCAATCAAAATGTCTGTCCCTTAAATTATTTGGACAAATATGATATCTTCGTGGTCCCCACACCTGCAGCCCTCATCAAACAATAATTTAAAATAGACCTTATCTGTTCATTTGATTATAACATTAAAGGGGTACCACCATCATGAAAAATGGTTTGAAAAGCCTTTTTTCATTTGTATACGAACAAGCAGCTCAGTAAATCACATTGGAAAGCTTAACATTTCTAGAACAAAATAAAACAATGTTATCTTCAGACTGAATTTGTTTGATCAGTTCAGTTTTGTTGCAAATAATTCATGATGAATATTTCTCCACCAATATTTTTTATCTTCAACTTCAGCGTTAACAATTCATGCCTATTTATATTCCATATTAAACACTTGCCAACTTCACAGCCAAACATTGCTTTCAGTGTTTTCAGATTATTAGTGGGGCTGAGGGTAAATTTGATACTAAAATGATTGGCACATCAACCTCACACACTGTAAGTAGCCACAGAAATGTAGCTTTTGGCTCCCCCCAAGTTTGTTCAAGTTTCAGAGCTGAGATTCTTAGATCCGAGCTGTGCATTTGATTTTTGACAGTAGGAGATACAAAAAATGTATAATCTACATTTGTGAACCTTAGTTTATTATGTCAAGGTAAACTTCATTAACCAAACTTATTAAATTAATGTATCCATTAGAAGAATTACCATATCTGCATCAAGTATATAGTATCGACACAAGGCTGAAGTACGATTTCACTAATTAGTATTATGCATGAAAAGTTCTTGCTACCGAAATAATTAATTTCTTTATATTTGTTTGTGAGGCTTATTCATTTCAGCTGGTGATTTAATGTCCTTTACAACTGATAGCGAATACATTTTGAAATGATTTGTTTATGAGCACTATGGAGTAAATTTCAACCATACACTTCAACTCAGTGAATTTTTATTCTCTGTGTCTTACCTTTCATGATGCAAAGGCTGGATCCTGGAGCAAAAGGTCGGTCAAAGCAGCTGTGTTTCCCACAGCAGCAAAGCGAATCCGATCATGTACCAGTGGATCAAGCTGTAAGCATTGGAAAAGGGATAGGGATTGGAAGTATGAAGTTTAAAGATTTAAGAATAGTTGGAAGGTGACAAGAGTTAAGCCACTTAAAGATCAATGCAAAAAAATGTAAGCAGAATGCCAGCAAGAATGATAACAGCAGATAAAGAGGTAGGAGATGAGGATGATAGATGTTTTTAAAGACTGAATTTAATTGTTCTCAACTAAATAATTCTCTTACGTCTTAGAAGATGGATGTTAAAAACTGCATAACAGAAGGTTAAGCCTACAACAGACACAGGTTATAAAATACAACACGATCAAAGCCAAAATTTTGAGACGTATATGTTCACAAATGATGATAAATCAGTCCCAGAAGAACTGTAAGAAACATACAAATGTAACTACAAGAGGGAGAAAGTCAAGGGTTGAAAAAAGGAGAGGGAAGAAAAGAGTGGAAACAAATGTTGAAGTTAATTTTAATGATCCGGTGCACAGGTCAAATGATTTAGTCTCACAGAAGAAAATCAGACAATAATATAGAAAAACTCTGCAGTAACTGGAATAAGGAGGCAATTGTTGGTTTGACAGCAGGGAATTGCTGTGATAATTTGATCTGCGCTCTGTTAATAAATCACTGCACCATTTCTTCTAGTTTAGTATCTGTTTATGCTTCTACAAATTGAAACCCCACTGGCTATGCACTGCAGAACAACATTCAGTGCAATAACACATAGGCTTGTCGATTAGTTCAAGGTGGAGAAAGATTAGTCGACCATCCCAAATCTACAGTTACTCCTTCATATTTTGTCTTTCCCTGCTGAGGTAAAGGGGCTCAGACATATGTAAGTAATAAACTAACAGGCCTCCATCTCCTAGGGGTTGACTCAAAGGAATGCAGAACAGACCTATAAAAATATAATGGACAGCAAGGTAGAGCAGTCTAACAGCAACACAAAACCACATCTGTACAGCTATGTGGGGATGCAACACCAGGATGCCCGTAAGTTTTGAGATGTAATAGTGCCCTTTTGCGACCCTGAAACATACTGTTAGAGCTATGACTTGCCAATGTATAGAACTGACAAGAGATCAAAAGCTTGATAAATTGAGGAAGGGGAGATGTTTGACCTGATACAACACATCCTACAAGAAACCAGGCTCTTAAAACAATAAAGAAAGTAATAAATAATCATGTTTAGAACAAATATTAAAGGTACACATGAGTAACTTGTGGCAGTTTTTACTTATATTTTAGTGAAACCATTCAAATCAGTTGCAATGCAGCTGACCGTTTTAGTTTATAAATGTTTAGTTGAGTTTTTTAATGGATTTAAATACCTTATTTTCAGTTCAGAGCAGAAAAACTTCATTCATAGGGATCCATACAATCATTTTCATGCATAGAGCTTTGACTATAAAGTATTGAGCACACAGATATTCCAATTACACCAGTCCTGTTTTCTAAAGATTCTTTTAAAAAAATGAAATTTGCATCTTTTAGCTTCTCATATTGCTTTGTGGAATGTTCTACACAGTCCATGGAGCTAGTTAAGTGATGCTGATTTGAACTAATCTAGTGCATGCAGTGCTGACATCTAAAAGTGCTTTTTTTTACAAATATGATGAAAGGGCACTTGAGAACATATCTATGAAGCTACTTAGCTGGCATTGAGGGGTTTTTCTGCTACCTAAATAGTTACTATGCTGCATACAATAAATGAATATAAATGAAAAAGAATCCTTATTTTACAGTTTATGTCTGTCTAAAATACCATAATGCAAACAAAAATAATCATGAACATAGCAACATTAGTTCATTTAAAAAACTTATCAAGAAATGAAGGGAACTAACAATCAAAAGGCAAGATGTAAAAATCAAATGCCTGCTGGGAGGAGAGCTCTTTGTTCTGTAACCCCATTAGAACATCCATGAAATAAACACTGACAACATGTTGCTCAGTCAACAAACAGAACATGATTGATGGTGACAATATGTGGCAAGAATTGAAAAAAAAACTGTCTTTCTTTAAAACGCTCCTCCACCACGTGCAGAAATACAAGTAGGGAAACTTTCAACCACGGAATGTGTCTCCCAATCCGGTATTAATTCTCCCATCCCTTTAAGGATCATTTCCCTTCAAATCTGCCTTTCTCTAAATTGGATAGTCGCCCCATGTTACTGCCGACAGCATTCTTCCCCATATCAGGAAACTGAATCCAAAGACACTTTCACACACTAATGATGATAAATAGTGAAATTTTGAATTATATTACAAGGTCACTTTTTTCATCAGCGTTTCACTGCGAGATCAGTTTTCATAGGAGAAAGCACACAAAATTGAGTGAGCGATTTTATGTCATTAACAACCCAGAGAAGTCTCAAGGCTATCATTGTTCCTGTACTCGATTTGTTGAATGATAAAGAACTGTTAATGAAAATTAAGCACACAAACACATCAATCCTGTCTGAGCCAAGAAAATCCTCAGGCAATTCGTTATGAATATATGTTTCTGGTCATTTACAAGTCAAAAAAATTGAGCAGGTACAGAACAAAATTATTTTACAATTTTTAGATCTTTATTCTGAATTGTTGGTTGTTTTAATTTACTCTGCAATCCATTATGATGTTCTCTGCTATCTATAAATTATGTTCATTTCAACAAGAAAGTAGAAAGCTCACTTGTGCTTAAAAAATTGCTACTGACATATTTTCATTTATGTCTCAGCAACATAACAGACATATCATGCTAAAATAGCTTTATACGAACTAATCTAGAAATACAAGTATTGGTCATTGTTGGGAAACTAATCATTAGAGCATTGCAAAAATTAAAGCTAACTATGCACTCAAATGAAAAATCTCATTCATTTAGTTCTAGAAGGAAAAGCTATTGTTGCATTTTGAATGTTGTGCTTTAATATTCAATTGCATTGCAGGACTAAATTGGTATTTGCAAGGGGAATTCCTCTGAAGTCTCATTTAATTCATAGATAAATAATACTGTACAAGTTTGCAATTGTCCAAACTTCATGTAGCTTTGGGGGAGAAAAAGTACAATAGTACAAAAGTACTATTCTTTTGAATTTGAATAAGAATGACAATCAACTAGTCAAAACATTGACGGAAATTCTTCATGCCAAAACGTAGTGTAATTTCTGGTTTCATAAAAAGTTGCTTGTTTTGATTGAATTAATTACCATATTTACATGAGTTTTTGGCTTTATGAGACCTTATCAAATCACAAATTAATACCTGTGGTGTATCCTTAGCTCAGATCTAATTGATTCAAATGAAAATGTTGTGTTTATCTGATTTCACTTTATGGAAACAAGCAGATTGTTCTGAAAGGATATGATATAAAATATTTCTATTTTCCTTGTATTATGTTTTTCCTTTGGACTCTGAAAATGCATTCCATGCTATACAATTATCGTCGTGTGCATCACTAACACATTTTTCTGCTTTATCAAAATAGGAAAAATAGATTTAATAAATTCCAGTCAAGCACTGGAGGGTATTTTTTAATTTGCTTCAAGAAGTGTGAGGAATAAGTTCAGAAAATAGCCCAAGACAATCGGTGTTAAAATTGCTTGTTACAGGGAACTACTGTAACTCCTGCTGTGTTTTATTAGTCAAATGTAAAATTAACAACAGTGGAGAGCCATAATAGTTGGTTAGGTTGGTTCCAACACAAATTTCCAATTTGAGGTCAGGTGGATACTCAATAAAATTTTATTGCTGTGGTCGTAAGAAATGCTGTGGATAACTGCAAGTAAACTTGCTTTTAAACAATATCTGTTTTGATATGAACACACAAGATTGTATGAGCCTTGATAAATTGTGAATGATTACTAAGAAACTATAAGGCGTATATGTTTCACCATAAAACATATTTGAAACCCACTGAACGATGATATAATATTTTGGAGTTAGGTTTAAACTATGAAACTACGAAATTGGATCCATGAAGGATAGCTCTCAGCCATGCTAATTGTGAGAGAAATGTAAAGGCTTGCTTTTCACTGTGAGACAGGTTGTTTGGAAATGCTTTGCAGCTGACGGTAATGGTATGCAAAAGTCTTAAATGATTCTTCTCTGAGAAATGCTTACATACATTATGCTGCAGCTCTATAATATTTTCAACTTTTTTTTGCTCAAACCTGAAGGATCTTGAGAACAGAGAAAGAGGCGATTTGGTTATACTGTCAGAGATTAGCTTTATTTTCCACATAAGAGAGCGTTTAGAGTTTTGTTATGCAGCTTGCTCCTCAGGCCCAAGGATAATGGCATTAGAGCCATTTTGCAGGCAGCAGGGTCCTGTATATGAGGCCCTGATTTAAGTAGCTTCATGCTGTGTGAGTGTCAAAGTTCTTGCCTGTTTTTAGGTGACAGCGTAAGAATTTAGCAACACAGTATGGCCCAAGAGGAATTATCAATGATTCCATTAAAATCACTAATAATCTTTATTTCTGAACAAACAGCCCACTTTCTTTGCAAATACATATGAGTTTACTTAGTTTACTGTTAAATTTTGCATTAAACAAAAAAAGTTTAAAAGTTTCTGTGATCCAACTCTACTCCCTGGATCATCATCAAATTTGGTTATGCTTCATATCTTCAACAACCAGTGGACATTATCCTGATAAAGGTCACTACTGTCAGGTTGGAAGGTCTGCTAACACAGATCAGAAACTGCCTGAAAAACACAAAAAGCAGTGTTGCTCTGTTGGTAGAATTCCCAAGTAACAGTGAACTCCAAGAATAAGGCCATAATGGAAATGTATCACAGCACACTAGTAAAAACAGACTGTAATTTGATACTTAAATAATGTCTTAGTGGTCATTTCTTTTATGGTATGAGTTCAAGATTTTTTGAGTATAATCCACATGCAGTTTAGAGGTATTCCAGACCACCAGTGGACACCAGTTTAATTTATTGTGTTATGGTGCAACTTGTACGAAGCAGTTTTAATACTTTTTGCAGCTACAACCCATCAAAAGGGAAAAGTGTTGATTTCACATTTCAAGCCACTGCATTAAAGCTACTCAATGGATAAACATCTAATTCAACCATTCACAAGTGTTAAAAGCTGTATGTATTTGCTACTTAATAGGTTGCCAACTACAAGATATGCTTAGCACGCAGCTTGTTGCTGAGTATTAATAAAAGTCACATACATAATTCAGAGCCCTATAACACATGTAAGCATCGGAAGCTGGGAATCCTCTGTTGTCATTCCAGAAGTCACAACTTCCTTACAGTATAAACTAAAGAGCAGACAGCCTGAATAGACCCCCTAACAATCTTGTTTGTGTAAGCAATCTGACCATCATCCTGGTCATTCTTCCTATCCTCAACCCTTCACAGTAAAGGCTTCTATTCTTGATGCAGCCTTTCAAACCATCAGCTTTATTCTTGGAGAAAGCACCACTTTTGTGCTGTTAGTTGTGTTAAAAGGCAGATTTGTATTGGTTCCTGTAGACTCTTAAGGAGTGAAGTAATGAAAACTCCCCACCCTATGGATACCAATGTTTATTGAAAGATAAAATGTGAAGAGCTGCTGTGGGTCTCTAACAGAAGGTCTTTGTCCCTCAAATGCAAATGAATCGGAGAGAAAAAATAAGCTCAGACAATGAGCAGCATGAAGAATCCATAGAGACTAGACAGCCCTTTAACCGACTGTGGTTATATTGTTTGGCTATGTTTCTTACATTCTTTCTAGTATACAAAATACTTCACGTTGACAACAGCTGCATATTGTAAACCTTCTATTTATTTATTAGGCATTTAATTTAAGGCATTATTTAAATTCTGTCAGTTGTCAGAGTCTTTATTCTTCAACATTGAAACTGTGTGTTTTTGGACTCAATAATTAGAAATTTCACACCTTTGATCAGTAGAAAAAGTCTGAAAGTGAAAAGCATAGTTAAGGAGTAAAAGAAAGGTGCACTTGTAAAGATATACTAAAATAAAAGACCATTGTTAACTTAGTTTACAACTACTGAAAAATACAGAAGTCCAATGCAAATTTTAAAATTATACCGAAGAATTTTGGATTTGCTGTATGATCTACATTTGTTCTCCTCTATATAAATAAAATTATGTATTGTTACAAGCTATATCAAAAAACAGTATTAAGCTCTCACATTTTCTTTTAGATTTGTGGATGAAGCACCATATGAAATCAAGTGAGTTATGTGGAGTCAGCAAAGCAGATGTACTTTTGAATCTTAAGAACTGTTCACAGATCATGGACTGACATTAATAGCAATTTTTGAACAGTAAAGGAATTTGGGTTATGGTGAGTGGGTGGGTAAGCGGAGCTGAGCCGATGAGAAGATCAGCCATGATCTTATTGAATGGCGGAGCAGGTTTGAGGGGCCAGATGGCCTACTCCTGCTCCTATTTCTTATGTTTTTTATGTTCTTGTAAAAGTTTGTGAGCATTTTTTTTATCTCCGAAACAGGTCAATCTGTAAATTCTACTGATTGATCTCAGGCTGAGTCATGCTGCCTCCTGATACATCCTTCTGACCTACATTGCCTTCCCGTTTTCCAATATTAAATTTAAATTTTTTGTCTTCATCCAAAGGGCACCACCCCCGCCCATGTAACATTGCCCCACTTTTCTTGGCAAACTGCAATGGTTCTGTACATATCCCACATCAATTCCCTTGAACTATATTCCTCCTCCTGCAGCCCACCATGAGTGCTGGATCTGCAGTTGATCTATGGCACTCCTCCTTAAATCTTCTTGGGATCTATCTACAATTTTCAAAACCGTCTTCAAAATCCATCTCTTTCACAAAGCTTTCAGTCATACTCTTAATCTACCCCCTTGGTAGGGAGTCCATTTCTCTTATGCCTAGTATTGAAGCAGTTTGAGAAAAGCAAGGTTAATAGAACTCTATAAATGCAAACTGTCTTTTAAATGGTGATTTCATGGAGAAGAATATATTAAAAATGTATCAAAATATGTATATCTGACCTAGATATATGTTTGAAACTGTCGAAGAAGGGATATATATTTCATTGACCTTATAAAATAAGTGTTTCAGCTTGTTGCACTCCTACTTTGTGAACTACACTGTAAAGGCATCAGATAAAATGACATGAAGTACTGAATGTGCACCAAATCAGTACAGAAAATGATGTTCAATATACCGAAACATCTTCTGTGAGAAAGTACCTAAGTGCTTGTTGTGACTACAGGAACCAAAGGTCATAACTATGCCACAAATGAGGTCTCAGACTGAAAATACAGCAAATTACTCACAATAGATGAAGCTGTCCTCAGTCTTCATGTGATTTTGTTTCCAAATACCATTAAACCACCAAATGATAGAGACATTGTGCATTGAATGCTTCATTCTTTATGCTCATGATGACAGTCCATTTTTACAGATTTACACAGCACTCCTACGACCCTTCTAGGTTCTCACCTTATTTTTCTTTCAATTGAAGGTGCAATGGTGAATGCAATGAGGATGAAAGATGACCAAATCAAACAAAGGGGGGCAAATTTTGCTTAAAAATTAACAGTTTCTGAATAATATACACAATTATTACACGCAAAATGATCAGCAACTGTGGCAAAGAAGAAATAGTTTCAACTGTGAATCACCACGAGTTGGCAGCCCATTTGTGTTGTACTCCGCCATTAGCTTTGTGAAAATGAGAACTTGTGGTTAACCTCTCCATGATTTTCACTACCCATCAAACAAGCCATACAAAATTACATCTAATAACAGTGCAAGCAACAATTATCATATCTTTAAAAGGGTAATGATTGCCAATTAATCTCTCATATCCAGCTTTGTGAATTGTTGCAGGAGATTTTTACCACATCAATTTTTATGTTTTTTTATGTTTTTTTCAAACACTCTTTTAAACCAACCATCTCTCTCTCTCTTTTTTCTCTTTTGCATTCAACATTAAACTTACCGTCTCTAATCCACACCACTTCACTGTCCTTCCTGAATTTATTAGTAAATTTTTAAAATTTTATTGATACTACTTTGTGTGCCCATCTCCATTCCTGCCACCCAGAGACAGATAAAATTCAGACCAATATTTCAAACAATGCCAGGGCTTGGAGTTTACCCCCTGTTTCTTCCCATCTACAGTGTCTATGAGCACTGAATGTGCTTAGTTCACCACCTCTGAAAATCTAAGTCTGTTTCTTATGAAGGACTTGCAGAGACAAAGATTTGATTTGTGAAGGAAGGCTCATGCTGAGGTTGTATGAACATGTTCACACACCAAAATATTTTTCTCAGAAAAAAGCCTTGATCAATGTTTGTCTAACTGTTAAATTCACAGTGATTGTTTTATCAATGTGCTGTCCATCCATCTCCTCCTAAAATAACAGTCCATTTCCAAAATCCCATCCCTCTCTAAATTTCTTGAATGCATTGTCACCCGAAATCCATGTCAATCTTGTTCTAACCCTTTGTTTGAATCTTTCCAATTAGGTTTCCACCCTGCCACTCATAGAAAGATATAGAAACAAAGTCAGGAACTATATAATTTGTAAATTTGGTGATTCATCTCTCCTCATCCTTATAAACCTTTCTTCAGCCTTTGATACAATTAGTTGGTCACATCATCCTCCTCGAACATCATGTAATTTTTTTGTGTCGAGAGCCACAGATACCCAACATAGGCAATTGAGAAATTGTAGGTATTTTTAAGGTAGTTTATTACATTTATTAAGAAGCAACAGCTTAGATCTGATGCATTAAGTAAATAGACAGGAATAGTTAATGACTCCTGATCATTCAGAACAGTTGATTGGTCCCAGAGAATAAATGAATGGTTGGCACAATATGTGCCATAGTTGCTTGTTAGTAATCTGCTCTCAAGCCAAAATGTTAGAGATCTCTCTCCCCGCAGCTCCACCAATCTTCCTCCATCTTGTCTGGACTTTATTCACCTGAAGGTGGCTGCCTGATGGTCAGTTAATATACTTTATTTCAGCTCAGTGGGGCTGTCCTCACTTGCTTCTAGTTCCTATCTATCCAATCATAACCAGAGTATCTGCTGCAATGACTTCCTCTTGCTGGCCTCTGCACTGTTACCATTGGGTACTCCAAATATGAATTGTTGGTCCTTGGTTGTTTATCAACTATATACTGTTCATAGGGTCCAATTCCACATAAAAGCTGAGGAAATACAGTGCTACCTCTTCATTTCCTCTTTGGCCCTTGCTGCATTATTAACCTGCTTGTCCAACATTGAGTTTTGGGTGAGTGAGCTACAGTTTCTTCCAGTTAAGTAGTGGGAATTCTCAAGCCTTTGCGACAAACTCTGTCCCTATGACTGATTTTATTTCCCTTATTGACCATTGTATCAGACTGAGGTCAACTGGCTGGCACAGAACTAAACTTCCAACTTCATAATCTATATATCACAAAGACCATCTACGCCAAGCTCTCTAACATTATCTCAACCCTTTTCTATTTCTAGCCTTTTCTATTTTCAGACTAACTATTCCAGTGTTCTCCAGGCCAGTCTGCATTCATAAATTCATCTTTCACAAATGACAATCATCCAAAGGTATAGTTTTTATCCTGGTCTGTACCAAGTCGTGTTCATCTTTTACCCTTCTCTGTACTGACCTACAATAATTCCTCATTCCCCAATGCCTTCAAATTAGAATCACAGCCTCTTGTTCAAGTCCCCCATCTCTCTCTCTCTACCTCTGTATCTTCAAACCCACATATTACCCCTATCCTATCACAAAAAAGAAACTTTGGATGGAATCTATTTTTGAGATTAGGTTTTGGCGTGGATCTGAAAAGTGGGAGATACTCCTGCGCGGGGGCAAGTCAGGTTGCCTCACATGAGTATGTTCTTCTCAGCTCATTGCATATGCCTGCACGATTGAAACACCAAATCTTATGTTGGCAGGCAGGCAGGAAGTTCTGAAGGCCCTGAGATCCCAGACTCCACTTTATTTTCTGCAAGTTGCCTCACCCACTTCAAAGGTGTCTGACACCACATAGAAAGTTGCTCCATGCTTCAGAAATACTTCCCTAGATGTTCCTTTGCAGCCTGTCTGGAAGAGAAGGGGAACACTTTTTCCACGAAATGGCAACAGGAGAAGCCATCCTGACTGAACTCATGTGGGTACAGAGGTCAGTGCTTGTTGTGGTCATTCTCCTTAAGCAGACCCCAGAAAGACTCAAGTATGCAGGTTAACTTCATGTTTATTCAAACAATCTCAGTTTAGACAGACTAAACAGAATTCTGTCTAATACCCTGTCCTAGATCAGCCTGTCTCTGTTCCACCTCTGTCCAATCCTGGTCTGATGTCTGTCCAATACATAAAGAAAATCCTCAATCTTTATATGAATGTATTGTTTACATTTCATTATTGTACAATAAACAGAAATCTTCCACCCTAGGTCTTTCCCTTATCTGGTCTATGGGAATCTGTTTACATCCTAGTTTGCTCTCAAGCTTGATATGCGCTTTAGAATGTACAAATCTGACTTGGACAATTAGGATTCATGCTCAATGAAATATATCTTGCAGTACTTCCATTAGAATGCCCTTTCGTAAAATCTTGTTGAATTCCTACCAGGGCACTCATGATCAGCAAAGGAGAACCTGGACCAAGTGTTGCCTGAGGATGAATGCTAACAAACCAGCCATGAAGAAACTGGATGTTGCGAGGGAGCTGGAAGCACCACGTATGCTCTTGATGGTCCCTTGAATCTTAAGGAACCCAGTAAATGAGACAAATCCAGTGACTCAGGTAACTTGGCTCTCTGGTTCAATGTGAACAGATAAATGTGCTTTCCTCAGAAGACCATCTGTTAACTCACAAATTCACTTCTGTTTGACTGAATCAGAGATACCACATGATACTAGAAAGGAGCCTGTGGCCAGCAAATTCAGCTCTGCTGTAACCTTCCACACCATAAGCACAGCCATTTCCTCCCAACCACATTGCTGTAAATTTAGTGACTCTTGGTGGCTGCATTGCAGCCCTGAAACCTTGGAATCAACCACACCCAGCCTGGCTTTACCCCCATGTCCATAAGATTCAGCTCCTACATAGCTTCACATAAACCAACAACACCACCACCATCTCCTACGTTTTTGACTGTGAGTTAACCTTGGGCTCAGAGTTCAATGTGTTAGGGGGCCTGGTAGAGATGTTAGTGTTATGAGTAGCCTGTTTACCTTGATGGTGCAGTGAATGCTTCATTTCAACGTATAGTCCTTTACTGAATACAATCTGTTTTTGGTTTCTGTTGCACTTTAAACATATTTGGGTATTTGAGCTATGTGGGCACTTATGGAAATTGACCTTAAGCCCCTCCCATTTCTACAGCATGTTCTGAACAAGGGTTGAGATTCACCCCGAATCTTCCCCCTCAAATCAAACTCCCCATGCCATCACGGTAGAGGTTCTTCTTTCCTCTGGTGTCCCCACGATCTTGTTTCAATTTCCTGCTATACCTAAAGCCCTATGCACAATTTCCTGATCTTCCCCCTAAGCACACAGCCACATGTCCAACCTTGGCCGTGCACCATTCCTTTTTCAATTTACCTTCCTCACACTCACCAGCTTACTTCATATCCTCATTGTGTTTCCTACTTTGAATATGGAGCTCCCCCCGCCTTTCCCGTGTCTCCCATGCCCCTATCATTGTGATTCTCCCCACTGACTCCTAGTTGCATACTTCAATTTCCCAAGATTCCCAAACACATTCTTTAAATTTATCTCATACCTGTCATACTTTCCATAACTTTTCTATTGAGCGTCTTTTCTGTTGAATCTCCCATTCCTGCCCTGCATAGGTTTGTAGGTATCAGCCGGTGTGGCTGCCTCACTTGGGCAGGCTGCAAGGTCTGCATCCCGTACACTGCTAAGAGTAGACAGCAACAAAGGCCAATTATGAATGAGACCGCTGATGAGTTGAGTTGAGCTGGTAGTCTGCATCCTGCTCACCATATGAAGTCTACTTTGCTTTGATTTAATAAAGCTTGTGAACAAACACTTTTCTCTTTTTTGCCTAACAAGATTGTGCCTGTCAATGTAATTTTAGCAGGCTATGGTGTTCATGGCATTCCAAGAGCTCCAGGTGGAATTCAGAGATTTCATGCTCTGTGCTCTTCCAACTTGTTCATCCTTTACTTCCGTTACAAATACTTGGCAGCCATACTTCATTTACATAAAGCCTCAGGTCTGGAATTCCCTCTCTATATCGCTGTTTGTCTATTTCTCTCTGTCCTCCTGAAAACCTTTCCTTGTTGGCCCAGCTTTCACTTGACTGAATATCTTAATAACCCTTCCTTTATTTCCAGTGAGAATTTTGGTCTGATTACACTTTTATGCAATGTTTGAGGACATTGTCTTAGGCTAGAGGCATGAGTTACAAGTCATTATTTAAAAAATATGTTTATTGGTCATCATCACAAATTAATAAATACATGACTTTAAAGCAGGTTTTGAAAGTGATTTAGTGCTCATCAAATTCTCAACTTTTAAACAGGAGGGAGAATTCAGAATATAACTAATGCTCAATCCAAAATTGCCTGGTGCACACTGTTTCCAATGATTATGATTATCCACACTGGGGAGGTGATGGCTCAGTGGTATTATCACAAGACTATTAACCCAGAGATCTAGGTAATATCCTGGGGACTTGGGTTCAAATCCTGCTACAGCAGATGATAGAATTTCAATAAAATTCTGGAATTAAGAGTCTAATGATGACCATGAATCCACTGTTGAATGTTGGAAAAATGCATCTGGTTCACTAACATCCTATAGGGAAGGGAAATGCCACCCTTGGTCTGACTTACATGTGACCCACAATAATCTGGTTGACTCTTAAACTGGGCAATTAGGGATGGACAATAAATGCTGGCCTAGCCCTTGTGATGTCCTCATCACATGAATGAATTTAGAAAAGATATCCAAAAGGACAGAACATTATTCAGAAATTTTTTGGGTTTGACCAAAACATACATTCAGGAAACATGACGTTCACCAATAATGGTCAAACATAATCAAATATTCTCACGCTTTCAAAATGTGAAAAAGTGAATGAAAAGAATTTTGTAAAACCATAGGGTGTGCACAGTGCCTGAGACATCAATGCCAGAGATGCTATTTCCTGCATCAAAGATTAGGGCCATCTGTAACACTGACCAATTCAAAGCTATTTTAACAACTGTGGAACAGCAAAATGTATTCCTTTCAAAGATTTGTCTCATGTGCAGTGACTTAATTGTTATGAGAACTTACTCTGCCAGCCTTGTATCAAAGTTGAGAATTGTAGCTTTTATAGAGCCATGTGGAGCAGTGAGGTGAGTGGCTAGTGGACCATGAGCAGGGCAGCAAGCCAGGGAGGCGCAGTGCACCAAACAGGTAGCACGGTGGCCAGACAAGTCCCAAGTGTAGCTGGCCGGTGAATCAAGCACCGAGAGAATCAGGGCAGCAAACCAAGCGCTCAGTGGAGCTAGGCAGGAAATGGCAGTGCAAGCACAACGATGATGTCAGTGACAGTGCACATGCACATATCGTGCAGTAGGTGCCAACTTCCTGTTCCAGGTACACATCAATAAGCGCAAGCATCAACAACTTCTGGACCAGTGTGGTGGCGGGAGATATACCACTTTGTAAACTCTCCATCATACAGCAGCAATTGTGGATGTTTAAGGGGATAAATCTCATTCCTACTTGTGAAACAAAACTGCCAGTTGGAAGATGCGAAGGTGAGATTTTGTCAGAATCTTATTAAAATAGCTAACTATAATTAAGAAAAATTTTAGGTGGAAAATGGTAAACTGGAGAAAAGAAAGCTGCATAGTAAACCATAAAGAGCCTGCTGTGAGTTATCTGATCTAATGAGATTTCAGCTCCAAAGCAGGCTCTGTTTCAAGTTCTTAAGGGTCTTGTGACCTTAAGTCAAATAATTGAGTCTTTGAAAATACAAGAAAAGGAGTAAGTTCATTAGCTCTACTTCAACAATAACTACTTCTCCAGCCAAGCTTTCAGACACAAGGCTGGCTTCCTTTTAAGTAATTGATGTAGACTTACGTTCGCATCCAGGCTAGACAACTTCTCAAACGTCAGTCAGGAAATCAGACCGTCAATGGAAAATGGTGCATTCCTTTCACCCGGTCTGGGTCAGATCAGAAAAACACTGAATTTATGTTATTTTTGCCAAGTGCTTACATTTTCATGCCCTCCAGTTGCTTAGATAAAGGAAGTGTTTCTTTGACTATGTAAGGGTCTGACATATTTAACTCCAGCTAAGCTTCTGACAAAATCTGCTCCTGTCTTTCTGAATTGAGCAAATGAATCCGTGTTTTACAGTTTGAAAGCTGAAAGGGTTATTGAATATCACCCAGGGAGCACAAAGCGAACAAGTTCTCATTTCTTCCTGAACTTGTGTGCATTTCCCCTTGCAAACTGTCTAGGCCTTCAACCTTCATTTCTCATTCTCTCCGTGGTCGCACAGGAAGGACAGCTAAGGCTTTCTGTCCAGGCTAAACAGATCGGGTTTTGTTATAAAGCTTCTTTAACCAGAAACGGAAGGGAATACTGTGAGCAAACTGGAAACTGGCAGAGCTATAACTTTTCATGGTTCACAACTCAATGTCAATATGCAAAAATTCTTCTTATTCCTGGCACTGCAAATGACATGTGGTGCAGTGTTACACTTTTTCCCACAGTTACTCTTATGCAACGTCCAAAGGTCAAAGGAAACAATTTTGGTTTTAAAAATACAAAAGAGGTCATTTGGTGAAGCAGAGCTGGCTCAGTTAAGATAGCAAAAGTATCCATCCAGCTTAAAGAGATTGATTGCCTTCCTGGCATTATACCTCGGATGTACTTCAAAACAGTCCAAATAGAAACTCCATTGTTCTCAAAGCCTGAATCCTCACTTTGTTTACTATTTATTTCTCTGTTCTCATGATGAGAATATCTTGTAGGAATACTCTATGCCAAGGTTGGAAGAATTCCTGAATTCCTAAACCAAGAATAGATTTTCACAATAAAAGGAGAGTTCTGCACATACACTTTCCTGCCTACTACAGCATACACCTGACACTACCAACTCTTCCAAGATGAAATTAGATTTTGCAGGCACACCGGGCAGTTGTCTGCAATATTCCAATTACTGGAATGTTACTTTTGGGGGTGGCATGGGATACTTGATGCTGCAAGGTTAAAATGTCTTGTAGAAGCAAGTTCCAAGGTAAAGGTTTCGCTGAATTAAAATTTCACTACCTTAAAATTACTGACATAATAAAGTCGAAATACACTCCTTAATTTACTGTTGCATTAGATAAAAAATTGCTAACCTGAAAGAACTGAGTTTGGGAAAGGGAGTCTCACATTCCCCAACAGGAAAACTGGATAGAGTGAATAGGAGCAATGACACTGTGGTTGCTATGACAAGAGAGGATCCTACCATAATTTACAAAAATGCTTAGAGCTTTCGGAACATCAGCAAGGTAATATCGTCCATGATGACTTTACACAAAGTAGATGGGGAAACAGGCATGTCACACAGAGATTCCTTCCACTCTGATGAACATAAAAGTTTTGGAATGCTCATCATGAATGACAACTGTGAAGTACAGCACAGTTCATTTCTGGGATGTATATTAACAACATTTGCCAAAATTATATCCTTTAAAGGTTGTCCGCCCCAAAAAAGTTATTTCAAATATCATCATGGCTGTGACTAAATGTATCATGCCCATGTACTCACACCCATGATAAGCTGTTGAAATAGCACATCCATTTGTGCAATTTCATACCATTTTATGATTCTGCTTCTTCATTTGCAACAAAGCAATATATAAAAGCAAGCAGAAATAGGCAGTGGCAGGTGTCTTGGAAAAGGTCATTGAAGAAATTACCATCATGGAGGGCATAGAGTAAGTTAGACATGGTGAAGTCAAACTTATGGCAAGTTCAGATCTAATACTGCCTTGTCTTGTTGTTTCTATACATTGTGCACCATGTATACCATTATCCTATTTACCTATCACTATATCACTATACTATTTACCACTGGCAAATACCCAAGTACAATCATGGTTGCAGATGTATTCTTCCCCCTCAGTACTTACTTACATTGACAGGACAATCTTATTATCTTTCCCAGGGGGTCATCAATTTTAACTTCCAGCTGCCAATGTTGATTTCAGACCCACCAGATTTGGTTTCGAGACTGTGTTTGGGCATGTTAATGATTTTAACTCTGGGCTCTCATGGTCATTTATTGTTTGCTTTGGCCCCCACAAAAAAGTATTTTTTGATTAAAATTCTTAATTCATACTGCATTGTATAATCTAACTCTTTGCTTCTATTGCAGAGTTTAATAAAAAGGTTGTTAATAAAAAAAACTCTAAGTCAATAAAGAAAGCAATTAGAGTAATTAAAAATATGGCATATAGAAACAGAGTTTCTACTGTTACGTGTGCTCCAGCTATCGGACAGCATGTGCTGAACAATCCTGAGTGTGCTATTAACTACTCTAACAACAAATTTAAGATATTCAGTTGAACTCGGACTCTTGTGGTAGTGTCCCTACTTCTGAACCAGGTGACCCAAGTTCAAGTGTCACCTGCTCCAGAGATGCATATTAATATCTCTAAACAGGTTGATTAGAAACTGTCAAAGAGATCAGTTGAACTTGTAATGTGGTTCATACCTAGGAATCCATCCTCTGCAATAAAAATATGCCCAAGCCTTGAGCTTGCTGAATTACCTGGGAGCTCTGGGAGCTTCTATTTCCCTATTTCTTTCTTCATGGCAACACTGCTTCTAGAGTTAACTTGTCAACTATTCAGTACTCTTTTCTCCTGTAGAATAACTTATTGTGATTATTTGAAATTTGTCATTTGTGTGTTTTTCCTAATGAGTGCAAGATGAGAAGCTTCGATCAGATATCTCTCTTTTCAGCATTATGTAATATATAATGGAAGTGGAAGTACACCAAGTTGGAATGTGTCAGGCAGGTGTAGCCCTGGTATAAAGTTCTAGAAAATCTGTCATTTGGTTGCCACTGTGAACAAAGGAGACCAACCCATAGTTCCACAGACTTTTAAAAAGGTTTTACCTCATTCTTGGGGATCTAAGATGCTTTCAAGACATGGAACTCTCACCACTTTCTCCACCTACCCAATGGGCTCACTTACACCCTTCTGCAAACTAACATAGCTCACCCTTCTTCACGATCTGAAGTTTAATGTAAAGTCCCACCTGCACCTCCTGCCCTTAGCATTAGTTTGGAAGGTGGAAGTTCCATCTTTTATAAAGTTACAATTATCTTTGAAAGTCAATGAGATTCAGCCCTATCCCTGCCAATTTCTACAACAATTCATCAGACGACTCCTGAGGGCAAAAGGGACAAACATTGAAACAAGGAGCTAATCAAATATAAATAACATTTTAATATCCACAAAAATATAAACTTAACAGCATTTAAGAAATGTAACAAAGATGTTAACACTTTAACACAAACAAGTTTAACACTGTGGAAGTCATCCTCAACCTCTAGTTTATTATTACACTGATCAAAATAGAATTATTTTCAAAGTAAATGTATCTTCTATTAGCCCATATACAACATAACTTGAGGTTAGCAAGACTTCATTGATAACACAGTAGAATATTACTATTTTTATAAAAAAAACCTTTTGATAGCTTAAAAAGTAATCTCCTGCCTGGTCAAGTCTGTTGGTTTCCTAAAAGGCACCCTACAAGAAGTATTTCATAGTGGTTTGCAGATATACTCAATCAAAAGTGTCTAACCATCATTTATCCTTGTATTAACAGTCATGACCAACATCTTTCCACCCTCAAAAATCAATCATTTGCCTATCTAGTTTTTTTGGATACTTGAACGACCAAAGCAACAGATCTTAAATGGACCATTGGCGGGCATCAAAAAAGGAGGCCTTTAACTTAAAAAAATTTCAATTTTTGCTGAATCAGAAGGGGGCAGAAATGCTTCTTCTGACTCAACAAAACAAAAATCCTGTGTTGCTGCTAACCCATCCTTGCCATGCCCTTTCAATTAGCTCGGCTCTTTTGAAATAACAAATTGGCCTTACTGCAACTGAGATTGTCTAGAAAAATAGTATTAGAGCATCTAATTAATGCTCGTATTATCATGAGGCATGACGACAAATTTAGTTTGATTCTCTTCTTTCAAGTGAACTGTTTCTCCATGCTGCTGGTTTGGGTGCCCAATGATTTTGGGTTCCATTATACCTAGACCCTGTCCTGTACAAAATACAAGCTTGTAAGGGATGTGTTATGATAATGCAATTTGTAGCCATGAATGACAAGGAACAAATTTATCACTAGTATATATTATAGCTAGACGATGATAAGACAAGGAAAGCATGCATTCATTAGTTATGAAGCAAAAAATATCAAGCAAAATTGAATCTTATTCACCATAATTCACAAAGCACCCTTGAGTTTTTTTTTTGCTGTGATGATATGTTGCTACTTATTTTAATGTGCTCAAGACTTGTGATCATGCAATCTTGTAAAGAATAGCCCTATAGTGAGTCTTTATGAAAAGTTTTACTAATGACTGCAGTAAACCTAACCAAACAATACACGCACGAAGGCAGAAAATAACTGATCTTTATATCGTACTTCCCAATATAAATAGGAGATTTGAAGTTTTAATTTCAATTGTTGTATATGAACACATGCCCTTTCTGGATAACTTTATAGCACAGATAGTAAATAATAGCCAGCAGAATTCGTAGATCAGAACAGATAAAACTAGTTGATACGATCCATTAACTTATCACTATTGAAAGTTTACCTGCATATAACACCTTTAATTTAGGATACTGCACCAGAACACTCCATGTGAAGTGTAATAAGATAACAAAAAATACAAAAATCAGTTAAGTTGTCAGTGTGGTTTTTGTTTCAGCGATCTTCGTGTGACTTTCTAAAGTGTTATTTTTCGATTTATGGGGCTATGTTTTGTTTTTCAGGGGCTTGATTTCATTCTCACTAATGAGATGATGCTGACATATAGTAAGATTATCTTCTGTAGATGTGTTAAATTATATTTAAGATAGAATAAGTTTCATAAGATTGTAAAAATGCACCTATTATGCACCTTTTACCTGGAATTTATAAATTTTGTTAATTTAAGATAAATTAATATCCCACCCTTTGATTCTGAAATGGAACATTGGAAAAACCTGAATTGTTGCAGTTGATGTTTAATTGTTCAACTTCAGATGAAGAATCTGGACAGGACTTTCTAAATGAAAATCTAATAATTAAAAATGAACTGTATTAATTTCAAGCAATTTTTAAGGTAAAATATGAAATAAAAGTTATACTCAAAGTTAAATACACATCGTCATCAGACCCGTTCCCTCCACCATACACATATTTGCCTGTCTTTCAAATGTTATGACCCCTATTCACTCAACAGCCACTGTCATCTTGCCCCCGAACAACTGCAACCCCTTCTCTCTGGGTAAAGTTTTCCATAATTATTTGTTGATTTATAAGGCATTCCAGAATATCTAGACATCTTCACTGCTCATGCACTGTTTTCCCTTCCCAATGTGAATGTGCCCTTCTGACCCAGTAACATTAGTTTAATTGCCCATCTCACTCTTCAACCAAGACTCAGGTCCACCATTACCACACCTGGCCCCATAAGGAACTGCTTCACTTGACGTCTGTACAAAGGCCAAAACTTGCTCCTCTTTCTTTACTTTCTGCTTCTGCTCCTTACCCTCCTGGAGGATGTTGAGAAACAATTGATGATGGTGCTGCCAAAAGTCTCCTGGATAGTGGCAGCAGGTCAGATCAAAATAATTGTTCTCCACTCCTCCAATCTCTCTCATCCTTGCTCCTCCTCTAATTATTGACACAGTCTCTTTAGGAGCAAGAAGAATAGGAGGAAGAGAATCTGTGATTGGTGGATCTGGATAGTGACTATGAAAAATAAAGAATTATTTGGAGGATTAGCTGCTCACAGTTCCTGCCTCTCTCACAAATAGGAGTGACTTTTCTCTAATTTTTCAAGACAATAGAATTTTTATGGGCTGCTTTTCACTGACATCCCCATCCTCCCCATGCATGTTGAGCACTGTTTGAAGATTTGTCTCAATCAAAGGTCTCTGTAGTTCACCAACTAACCACCATTTCAAGTGCTGTTGATAAATTATTAGTTTCTTTTAAGTATCCAAAAAAAATCTGTATTTATGCTATCGCTAATGTATTCAAAGGAAAGCTTGTTATATAATTAACATGTTAAGGTCAAAGAACATTTCTAGTCCATGCAATATACTCTTAGAAGTATAGAATTTAGAATTTTAATCACATCCATGAGCTTTGTAAACTGGAGTTCAATATTCTTTACGAATAATCAAAAAACGATGACAGGAACTGTAACGAGTGAAACTGTGTTAGAAGCTAAATTTTCACTGAAAATAAAAGATACATAGAACCTTTCTTGAATGAAGAAAGTGAGTTCCTCATATATTAACCTTTTGGGAAATACAACAAGGTTTTATGTCATATTGTCTGACTGATTTCAGAGCCAATCCCATTCCACAGTCAAATCCCATACACTGTTTGTTTGTCAGGATTAGCGCAGAGGGATTTTGGCCTAGACAACATTCTTGCATAAACTTGGCAGAAGAAATCCTGCTGAATTGTACACGTTAAACTCATACAAGCATGAAATGCATGTGCTCACAAGCTTCTTTAGAAAGACTGTAATGCTGAACTTTTACTTGTACTTCTTTATTTTTCTTACTAAGATTTTGCACCTAAGATGGTGCCAGAAATGGCAACTTTATACACTTTTTGTTGTACTCATGTATCCTTGTACTTGAATACATGTGACAATAAACCTAATCCTAATTCTAGTGTAATCACGGTATTAGTTGGAAAACACTTCAATATATGCTCAAGGAAATTTCAGAACCACCCTTTGTATCTTGACAATCAGTGTTAAAATCTAACAGGTTATCTACAATGGTATAGTACTGAAACGAACCATTCAACCCAACTGGTTCATGCCAATGAATAACTTCAAAAAGCCTTGCCCTCCCTCCCCTCTTCAATTTACTTAACCAGTATAAATTCTTAATTAGTTCTCCTTCATGTTTATTCATCTACCTTTTAAATACATTTACGCTTTTGTCTGAAATGCTTCTTGTGATAGTGAGTTCCACATAGTCAGTCACTGGGCAATGAAGTTTATCCTGACTATCTTGTTGCAATTCTTATTGAATGTCTTATATTTATTGTTATGGAACCTATGGTTCCCTCATGAGTGGAAATGTCTGTTCTATATCTATCTATTTCAGCAATTAAAATTCTACACAAGCTGCTTGCATATAAAAGTATATGATTCAGCTTGTAGAAATTGTTTTAACATTTTTTTTTGAAAGTGTAATGGTCATCAAGAAGGGTTGGACAACTTATTTTCCACCCCCTTCGAATGTTGTTCTTGATCACCAGAGTGAGTGAAATCCTTCTGAGAAGGCAGCATTGTATCACAGCCATGCACCAGCAAACACACTTTGTGGCTAGTTTAAAGAATAAATCTTGATTCTCCACGTATGCTGCACCATTCAGCTCAGGTGAGCTGGTACAGTACTGTGCTGCAAACAGACTAGGAAATAAGTCATGGGATAACAAGGTGTAGAGCTGGATGAACACAGCAGGCCAAGCAGCATCAGAGGAGCAGGAAGGCTGCTGCTTGGCCTGCTGTGTTTATCCAGCTCTACACCTTGTTATCTCAGATTCTCCAGCATCTGCAGTTCCTACTATCCCAGGAAATAAGTCATAATGGGCTTAGGCCTTCTTCCCATTCTGCCAAGAAAACTACTTGTTTCATGTAAACAGTTATATACCATTGTATCAGAAGGTCTGCCATGGGGTCCTACCAACAATACTGACTGAAAATATGGAACAGACTGCTTTTAGTCTGTGTGGTAACTTTTCATATGGCAACAACATTCTACAATCTGTTTGGCAAAGAGTTATCACCTGCCGGAATGCTGCAGCCAAATCCTCACAACTAAGGAAACGGAAGAAGATCAAGAAGCTGTCCTGCAGGATAGGGCTCCATCTTGGACAGTTGGGTGTCCATCATAAAGAAACTGGAAGAAAATTTTTGAACGTTGATCACCATGTTGTATTCTTTATGTTATTGGTAAGTAACACAAATCAATAAATATGGATTCAATTTACTTGAAAGTTTCATGCAGGTTTTTTTCCACAACTCAGATTACAATCTGCATGCTTCTGCTGGATTGCATATGGCAGTTGGTCATATATTTTCATCCTGGTCTTTGGCTCATTAGTTGATCCAGAAGCAATATGTATTTTCTAGCAATAATACATAGAGAAGTTCAGGCATTTGCTCATTTTGAGAAGTCTGTCTTCCAGAGATCATTCCTTCCATAAGTATGGCTGCACACTCGTTTCCTTATCACTTCCAAAACCAATACCAATCACAGCCAGAAAGCCAGTTGAACCATACTGCCCTGGCAGTAGCTAACTTGCTGCAGTTGGCAGCTGAACCCTGTCTGTTTTGAGGTTCCTGAAGTTATCATCCACAGACATTACAAGGATCCCCTCAGCAAGAACAACTTTCCATCAGCTCTACCAAAAGATAATGTTGGCAAACCTTCTTGAAGAATTCACCATAATAACTGTGCTTGAGGTTAAAATTATTAACTTTATTACCTGCAAGCCATTGACCCTTGAAATATTGATTCCCAACATATCAGTAAGCTCACTGGAGCCAATCCTGTTACATTTCACTCTGTGTTTGCCACTGGGCAGCACTTTTGATTTCACCAGTTAAAATTATGTGTTTGGATCCTGCTAACATCACTTGGCCAAGATCTATATTTTTTAATGAGTCACATGCCTGTCCTTGATGGATTCCTTGATGGTGAGTTAAAACGGTGGTTTTCAGGTTTCTGGTGGTAATGGGGCTGCAATCTCATTTTTACCTTTTTAACCAATATTTAATTCTCTTCCTGCCAGGTGGAAGCTTTAAAATCAATATGGTCATGACCCATTTCTGGTAACGCTCTAATATACTTTTAAAAATGTTTTTATGTCTTTCCTGTAAGGAGTGCTCAAAATTATAGAACTATGTGAAGTGCTCCCTAAGGTTTTCCAAAAATTTAATATCACTCAACACTTAACAAATGGGGAGGCGATGGCCTAACGGTATTATCGCTGGACTTTTAATCCAGGGACCCAGATAACATCCTGGGGACCCAGGTTCAAATCCCACTACGGCAGATGGTGGAATTTGAATTCAGTAAAAATACCTGGAATTAAGAATCTAATGATGACCATGAATCCATTGTCCTTTGTTGGAAAAACCCATCTGGTTCACTAATATCCTTTAGGGAAGGAAGCTGCCATCCTTACCTGGTCTGGACTACAAATGACTCCAGACCCCCAGCAATGTGGTTGACTCTGAACTGCCCTCTGGGCAATTAGGGATGGGCAATAAATGCTGCCTAGCCAGTGACGCCCTCATCCCATTAATGAATGTAGGGAAAAAAAGTTCCTGCTCCTGTATTGTATGTCTCTAGATACAAAATAAAAGATTTATGTTATTTTAATGATCTTATCTAAAATACTTCTGTGATCCCTGAGTTTACAAACACTCTATTCCTCTCTTTCATTTAAAATCTAACCATACAATTATGTTTCATTTCAAAAACAATACCTGTCCTCCACTCCAAACAGAAAGTTCCAAAATAGTAAAGCAGTGACCAACTTGAATGGAAATTCCAGCTGCATAAACTGCTGGTGGGCCATCATGCCCACATGCACATTTAGCTTAAAGATGCATTTCAAAATGATATTTGTATTTCTTTAGTGGGGCTGTATCTCAAATGCACTCAGGTAAATTCAAGTGGTGACGGTAGATGATGGCATGAATCTGGAATTAGAGAACAGTTTCAGCATGGTGACAATTTAAGATGTTTTTGCCAGGACTTGTGCAATCAACAGGAGTGAACAAAAATATTAACTATACCTAAAAAATACCATGCTGTCAGTTTGTTAAGGTTTTAAGCACAATGTCAAATTGACCTTTTATTGGACCTGCTCCAGTTCCACCTAAATGATCCAGAAGGATGTAGACTACAATCAAGGACAATCTATTTTTTCAAACTGTTACTGATCCAATCTTGTATGTTTCTCAATTATTTCATATTCCAGTACTGTAATGGACCAGGGTATCTGTCAATATTTTCAATTAAATTTGAATTAAGATTTTAAAAAATAATAAGAATTTTATGAGCGATGATTTACAAGTTTAAAATTCCAAATAAATTGCAAAAAGTAGCTCCTTTGGTTTCCAGCAATTTCAAAACAGTGATTTAACATAAATGTGCTTCTACGATTTCTAAAGCAAAATCTACTTGTCATGCAACACCCTGTATGATGATGCACCCTTTACACTTTGCAAAAAAATTAGAATTAAACTTGAAAATAATCCTGTCTTTGTTCACTACAATTTGGATAAATTTCCACCTTAATTTACTTATTTGCTTTGGAGAAGGTATTATCTTAAAATGACATGATATTTTTTCAGAGATAGTAGGAACTGCAGATGCTGGAGAATCCGAGACAACAACGTGCAGGGCTGGATGAACACAGCAGGCCTAGCAGCATCAGAGGAGCAGAGAGGCTGACGTTTCGGGCCTAGACCCGTCATCAGAAAAGGGGGAGGGGAAGGGGGTTTTGAAATAAATAGGGAGAGAGTGGGAGGCGGATAGAAGAGGGATAGAGGAGAGGATAGGTGGAGAGGAAACAAACAGGTCGAAGAGGCGGGGATGGAGCCAGTAAAGGTGAGTGTAGGTAGGGAGTTAGGAAGGGGATAGGTCAGTCCAGGGAGGACGGACAGGTCAAGGGGGCGGGATGAGGTTGGTCGGTAGGAGATGGAGGTGCGGCTTGAGGTGGGAGGAGGGGATAGGTGGGAGGAAGAACAGGTTAGGGAGGCAGGGACGAGCTGGACTGGTTTTGGGATGCGGTAGGGGGAGGGGAGATTTTGAAACTTGTGAAATCCACATTGATACCATTGGGCTGCAGGGTTCCCAAGCGGAATATGAGTTGCTGTTCCTGCAACCTTCGGGTGGCATCGTTGTGGCACTGCAGGAGGCCCAGGATGGACATGTCGTCTGAGGAATGGGAGGGGGAGTTGAAATGGTTCGCGACTGGGAGGTGCAGTTGTTTGTTGCGAACCGAGCGTAGGTGTTCTGCAAAGCGGTCCCCGAGTCTCCGCTTGGTTTCCCCGATGTAGAGGAAGCCACACCGGGTACAGCGGATGCAGTATACCACATTGGCAGATGTGCAGGTGAACATCTGCTTGATGTGGAAAGTCTTCTTGGGGCCTGGGATGGGGGTGAGGGAGGAGGTATGGGGGCAGGTGTAGCACTTCCTGCGGTTGCAGGGAAAAGTGCCCGGTGTGGTAGAGCTGGAGGGGAGTGTGGAGCGGACAAGGGAGTCACGGAGAGAGTTGTCCCTCCGGAAAGCAGATAAGGGTGGGGAGGGAAAGATGTCTTTGGTGGTGGGGTCGGATTGCAGATGGCGGAAGTGTCGGAGGATGATGCGTTGGATCCGGAGGTTGGTGGGGTGGTACGTGAGGACGAGGGGGATTCTTTTTTGGTTTTTATTGCGTGGACGGGGTGTGAGGGATGAGGTGCGGGAGATGTGGGAGACACGGTTGAGGGCGTTCTCGACCACCGAGGAGGGGAAGTTACGGTCCTTGAAAAACGAGGACAACTGAGATGTACGGGAGTGGAATGCCTCATCCTGGGAGCAGATGCAGCGGAGGCGAAGGAATTGGGAATAGGGGATAGCATTTTTTGGAAGTGTTTAGAATATGGGAGCAAAGTCAACATTCAACAATTGAAGAAACCTATACTTTATAGTACTGCTATTACTGATTAGTGAATGTAACCAGCAATTCAGGACCAGCTATGAACATGAAATAAAAAATTGAAAGTGTTTCAAATACTCAGCAAACTGGCAGCATCTGTAGAGAGAGAAACAGAGTTATCATTTTGAGTTGAATTTGATTTCTTCAAATCTGAAGGAAATCTGATGGTTTCATGCTGTTGAAAGAGAGAAGGAATAAAAGAACAAAATGGAAGGGTTTGATGAAAGCAGAGCACCTGCCTGAGGAAACAGGGAATCCTGACAGAATGTGCCAGATCCTGGCAGAGGAGAGAGGGAAAGAAGATGAGAGGAATCATGACTCTTCTGCTATGGAAATACATGGGTCATTCTTCTAAATTAGCAGTGGAATCAGCTGGAAAATTGATCCGAGGATCAACTATCAAACCTTAATTGTCTCTTCCTCTCCATAGAAAGGAATGCCATCAGACACTATATGCATGTAAATGGTGATGGGGAAATGGAACCTTGTAGCCCATCCAATGTTTTTGCCTTCTGTCCCAGGTTATCTGTTTTAGAGATGTTTTTAGAGAGATGAATATTAACTAGGACACCAGAGATTAAATCTCCTGCTCTTCTAAATACGTGGACAGAAAAAATTCCATGCCACTAAGAGGAGCTATCACTTCTTTGTTTAGCATGACATCTGAAGAGGGGAAAAGTAACAATGCAGTGCTCCCTCAGTACTGCACTGGAATATCAGTCTATATTTCTGTGCTCAAGTCCCTGGAATGGGATCTGAATGTACATCCTTTGACTCAGAGGGGACAGTTACCATGTAAAGCTGGCACGACTTATAGATATATCACAGACAAAAGGGGAATAAAAAATGAATATAGCATTGTTTTGCTAAATCACTAAGTCTAAAAGTAACAATATAAATTGAGATTTTAATTAATACTGGACAGCTCCCACTGAGGTCATGGAGATTGTTGTGGGATCACAATCCAAAACAACTCCCCCCATACTAAAGAAACACTTGCCTCCCTACACATGACGGAGGCAATATTAGGGAATTAAATACAAAAATTAGATAGAATCATTACAGAAAATAATCTATACATTTCTATGAGGAATTGACTTGACTAGCCAAGTACTGTTACTTGTTAGCCTTCACATTGAGAATACACTCCATTTGGTTATGTGGCACTACGCCTCTGCTAAATGGAATACATTCAGAACAGGTCAACCAATCATGGGCAACCAAGAAGCACTGTGAGTTATCTTTAGCAGCAGAATTGTATTCAACCGCTATTTATTATCTTGAGGCCCATTGCAAACACCACCCTCTACCATCATCTTCAAGCCAGAGGATCAACTCTGATTCAATGACCAATACAGAACTTGTGCTGCTCGCAGCACCAGACATGCCTAAAACTGAGGTATCAACCTGGTGAAACTACAACAGAGGACTACTTGTAACAGAAAGAAGTGACCCCACAAAAAGTGGACCTAGATCTGGTTTCTCTAATCTTCCAAAATCCAATCATGAATAGTGATGGACAATAAACTACTAATTAGAGGAGCAGGCACCACAAATATACCAGTCTCGATGATGGTAGTGCCCAGCACATCAATGCAAATGAGAAGGCTTTAGCATTTGCAACCATTATCAGCCAGAAATGCTAAGTGGATGATCCATCTTGGTATCCTCCTGAGGTTTTCAGTATCACAAATGCCAGACTTATGCCATTTTGATTAACTTCATGTCATTCCAAGAAACTGTTGATGGCACTGTAGAGTGCAAAAGCTATAGGCCTTGACAACATTCTGGCAATAATACTGAGGACTCATCCTCCAGAAGCAGCAAAGTCCTAGCAAAGCTGTTCCAGTACAGCTGCAACACTGGCATTTACGTGACAATATAAAAAAATGACCCAGGTATATCCTGTGTATTAAAACCAGGACTAATCCAATTAGGTCAATTACCATGACTTCGGCTATTCTCAAAGTGATGGTATTATCAATAGTATTATCTAATAACAATTATTCAGCAAAACCTACTCACTGCTGCACAGTTTGAGTTCTGCTTGGGCCACTACACTCCTGGCTTCATTGTAACGTTTATACAAATATGGACAAAAAGAACTGAATTCTAGAGATGAGGTTAGAGCAACTGCCCTGGACATCAAGGCTGCATGCGACCAAGCATGTTAGCAGGAGTTCTAGCAAAACATGGGTCAATGGGAAGCTATGTCCTCTGATTCTAGAATCTCCCATAAGGGGAAACATCCTCACTACATTTACCATGTCAAATTCCATAAGAATCTATATCTTTTAATGAGACCATCTCTCATTCTTCTAAACTTCAGCAAGTAGAGTCCCAACCTGTTTGGCCTGTACTCATTAGGTAATCCCTCCGTGCCAGGGGTCATCCTATTGAACCTTCTCTGAATTGCCTCCAAAGAAATAATAGCCTTCTTTAAATGAGGGGACCAAAACTGCTCACATTACTCCAGATGTGGTCCTACCAGCACCTTGTACAGTGGCAGTAAGATTTCCCTACTCTTATACTCCAAATCCCTTGAAATAGGGGTCAACATTGCATTTGCCTTTCTGATTACCTGCGTGCTAGCTTTCTGTGTTTCATGAAGAAGCCACATAAGATGATGATAGATGGTCAAAAGTTTGATCAAGGAGTTAAGTTTTAAGGAGTGTCTTAAGAGAAGGTGAAGCCGAAATACAAAAAAGTGTAGTGAACAAAATCCAGACCTTAAAACCTATGCAATCGAAGACATGTCCACCACTGGAGTAATTAAAATGAGGGATGCTCAAGGGCCATAAACTAAATATGCACAAATATATTGTGGGTCGGGAGGAAATTACAAGATAAGGATGGATGGAACCATGGAGAAATTAGAAACGAAGTATGAGAATTTTAAAATGAAGATGTTACTCGACTGGGTGCCAATGGGGTCAGCAAGCACAGAGCTGACAGGCGAATGAGATTTACTGTGAACTAAGATGCAGGCAGCAGAATTTTGGATGACCTTAAATTCATTGACGGTGGAATGTGCAAGAACAGGCAGGAGTGTTTTGAAATTGTCATGTCTCGAGATTACACAAGTATGAATGAAGGTTTAGGCAATCAATGAGCTGTGATAGGGGCAAGATCCAGTGAAGTTCGAGAGGTGAAAATAGGTGGATGGTGAAACTATGTCAGAAGCTTATCTTGGGGTCAAATAAGACACCAAGGTTGTGAACAGATTGGAAACAGAGTATGATGGGGACCAAAACAATGGTTTCATTTCTTCCTGACATTTAACTTTAGAAAACATCTGCATATCCAGTTCAGAAGGTCAGAATTTAGCAATAGTGGAGGAATTGAGAAATATCATGGTGAGGCAGAGCTAGGGTCAATATGTGTTTATGAAAACTAACACTGCTTTTGAAGGATATTATTGAGGGACAGCATATAGATTAAAAAAAACAAGAAGGGGCAAGAAAAGCAGGAATAATGGAGTTCAATTATATGGAGAGATGGGATTAGCTGGGCTTGTTCTCCCTAGACCAGAGTTGACAAAGGTGTTAAAACTTAGGAATGGATTGATTGGGGAAATCAGGACAGATTGACTGCAGTGGTAGAAGGGTCGGCAACCAGAAGACACCAATATAAAGTGATCGCCAAAAGAAGCAGAGGCAACATGAGTTGCTATGAAATGGAATATACTTTCACAAAAGTTAGCAAATTCAATAAAAATATTTAAAAGAGAATTGGATAAACATGTAAGGATTATTTTTAAGAGAAGAATGGAAAAAGAGAAGGAGAATTGGGATAATCAGATAGCAATGCACCTACACAGGTTGAATGGCCTCCTTTTGAAGATGAGAAAGGAATTAAGGCCCGGTGCAGATCAATCATGATCTTGTTGAATGGTGGGGTAGGCTTGAGGGGCCAAATAGCCTACTCCTGCTCCTATTTCTTATGCTCTGTGCTGTATCTCTCCATGAATCTATGAAATTATCATTTTAAAATGTTTCTGTATCAAAGCAATGATTTGAAATTTAAATACACTCTTAAATTATATAATACAAATGTTTATAAGTTCCACTGTTCTGGAGCTGTTCATTACCAATCCTATCTTGGGGCAAAGATTATAGGACAAGGACAGTAAAGCTATAACTGAGCAGATTTGTGAAGCACAAATAAAAAATCTAACATGTTTAGAAAGAAACAAAAGCAATTGAGTGAGCATTGCAAGGAGGTCAAATAATTAAGCAAGAAAAAACAAGAATATCACGAAGCAATAATTTAAAAATCCAGAGACCCAGTTTTCCACCCATCCTTTTTGTAGAATGAATTATTGTATCTTTCATACTGAGGCTAGATATGGAACAATTTGTTTCTGAATTTCAGCATATTTATGTGACATCTTTTAAAATAAAAATACTCTCTGCAGAAATAAGAAGATCTTGTTCAATTCAGAATACATCCTTTGCCTAGAACACAAGAACACAAGAACACAAGAACTAGGAGCAGGAGTAGGCCGTCTGGCCCTTCGAGCCTGCTCTGCCATTCAATAAGAAACACATGAGGCATTCAAAATACATGCCTATGTATGTTTCTGCACCTAGTTTTTCTTGCAACGGGTCACTAACCGGTCACCAGAGGCTAGCTTGAGGGTGCCACTCCACTCATGGCTGACCAGTATTTTCTCCCACTCTTATTGCCTGTTATAAGTGTGATGACAGGTTAATAATCAAATTGCTTGCTGCATTTGGAAGGCACATCCCATGTCCAACACATGCTGGTATGGGACAACTGGAGCTTCTGGTTAAGAGGTAGGAGTGCCACAAGAACTTCCATTTGGAAATTTTGAAAGTCTTCATAAAAAAATGAATCAGAAACAGTTTGATTTTGATGACATGAATAAGGTATCATCGTGGTAATGTTACTGGGGTATTAAATCAGAGTCCTGGACTTCCAAGCACCTAACTTCAGCTGTGGCACATACTGGAAGAATTTAGAAGTCAATTAACAATCTGGAATAAAAATGCTTGTCAAATTAAAACAAATCATGAAACTACCAGATTGTTAGAAAACCTACTTGATTCACTTCAGGGCAGGAAATCTGCCACCTTACCAAGTCTGGTCTACGTGCAATTGCAGATACATAGCAGCTTGGTTGCTTCTTAAATTGATCTTTCTAAAGGCAGAAAAGACACTCAGTTGTATCAAACCAGCATAAGAGTAAACATTATAGGTGCAAGTAAAACATTGACTGTACCAGTTCAAGGAGGCAACTCACCACCTAATGGACAATTAGGGATGGGCAATTAGTACTGACTTTGCGACATTCATATCCCAAGAACATACCCTTTTAAAAAAATACTTTATCCTACAATGTTATTAACAGCAAAACAATAAATATTTAAATAAAATGTTTTCTTATATGGGCATTTTGGCATCCATTAGAGAATAAGCATTAATTAAGAAGCACTGTGCTGCATTAAGTGCACATGCATAATATTGATGAAATCTTTACATTGATGGTGAAGATTTACGATAAAATTTCCTGCATCGTGGAGATCTAAATTGACAAAAATTAAACTGTTTCACATTTGATACCTGAATGCATTCTTGAAGATACCTTTATATTCAAATTATCCAATTACTGGCAGTTCCAAGTCCAAGTAATAGGAGTGTGTGTACACATCACAAGGATGCAGATTATAATTACAGTATTTTATAAATACTGCATTCAAAGTCGACAATTATATTGTTCGGAAACAAACACTGCAGCCTCTCTAGCCTTCCATAATTGGTATTTAGCAGAAAACTGTTCTTTCATATAATCATATTATTACAAAGTACAAAATAATTGACATTGTAACACTGGGCAGTTCAGTGTTTTGATTACATCGATTTTCACTGCAGCCCTATTCATCTGTTTTTCAAGCACTCTCATCGTTCTTTGTTGACCAGCCTTTCATGCGAGCTGAGCTTGGACTGATAACAGTGACAAGATGAAATTAACAGCCTTCATTTTCCATTGGCAGCTCCATGCAGCCAATTCACAAACATTTTCATATCAATATTGAGCAATTTCCCTACATTATAATCCATCAAAGTGGGCCATTAATCCTCTCTGCACTGTTCTCGTTTCAAATGCTAACAATTTCTTCTCACAAGGTAAAACATTTGTCCTCCAGTCTCTCACACAAAGACACTGCACTGTCAGCAATGATTGATCAGAGGCTTAATATAAATGAGGAAAGAAATGTACATCATATCAATGATGCTGTACATCTGTGGCAAAGGCACTTATTTTTAGAGTTGATTTGAATGCATAAGATAATGAAACCTTCTATACAGGAGGCTTTTCATTTGTGCTATTTGTTCTTCATCCACTCTTACTGTGGAAAATTGTTCCCACAGTAAGTAATTACAAAATCCATAATAACTTTGATTGAAGGCAGTGAAAACAGATAATTTTGTTGCTTAACATTCAGACCTAACGCTTCTGGCATTTTGAAGTCATCAGTCAACAGTACAGGCATCCCAGAATCCCCTGGGAACTGACTGTCATAGTTGGATGCTTAGTGGGTGGATAATTATCTAAGATCAAGCCTTCCTAGTTAGTAGGCAGGAAAGGAGGCAAATGCCAACAAACCAGCCAATACTTCAGAAACACTTGTTCAAGGATATCCTAATTACTGCAAGTGGTTGCTTCAGCACTTCAAAGGAAGCTTCACTCATGGTATCATTTGTTTAACTTTCCAATATGCCAACAATGACTAAATGAATTACAGTAAGTAATCTATATAATGTAAAAGAAAACATCTCTTTTTGATAATACTCGGGTTCCGTACTGAAGGTTGGGATTTCCTTATTTTGTTTATAATTTGAGTTTTATTTTTAAAAATCCTGCAAGAAGTTCAATTTATTTTTCCAGCATATCTCAGAGAAGATTTACAAGGATAATATGTGATATTAAAGCACATTCCTATTATTTGGAAGCTGCTGATGGCTACCTTCCTCTGTCCCTCACCAGTAAGGCGACAATAAAATAAAATTTGATTTTAGTTTCACTGTGTCAATGGATCTGTCTAACTTCTACAATGTCCACCCTTAGCATAACAATGCTTTTTTTATATCCTGCTAATGGCTCTCTAACACTAGTGCTGAGAACTATTATCACTGCTCTGCCCCTTCATACAATCCTTTCAAACAACTGTTTCACTTAATTCTTTCACCTCCTTCAGTTCAAATGCAATAAAAACCTTTCACAGTCTGACAACTAAAAGGCAGAACAGCTTCCAACTGCTGTATAATTCAGGAGGTTCTTTCTCATTTTAATTGGCTGCCTAATTGGAATGTTTATGGCTTCTGCGATAGCTTGGGATGAAAAGGCAGGCCAAGCGATTATGTGCTGAGCATTCCTATCGGAGGAGTTAATCGTCAAAAAGTTAAAGTTCAGTGCAATGTATTGTAGTCATTCTCCCTAAAATACCTTGTTCTAAAACAATGTAATCCCCAAGCTAGAAATTATGTCAGCTGTACTTATCCAGAGATAGTTTCAGCTTCTGGAAACCTCTTTGTTCCCCTTTGATGTTGGCATAACGTGAAGGACAGGAGGCTATCTGGTGGCTGTCAAGTTTCTAACTGCTCATTCTCTCACTAGCTAGAGATAAGGCTGTAAAGCGGGGCACTTGATGGACTTGATTAATTCCCTGGAACGAAGGTTTGTCTTCCTTAGCTCAGTGAATGACTTCATTCGAGTAGATGAGGTCACACGAGTCAAGGCAATAAAGTAGCTGATATTCACATTAAAGCCACCTTTCAAAGCTGTCAGTTTACAGAAAGAGAATTCTGAGTGATTCTCAGCTAGAGAAAGAGAAAATATGACTACATCTAAATAAATAAGCTGATATTAATTGTGTGTGGGATCAATGAAATTAAATGTCAATGGGGTCAATCAAAATTTACACTGTAACACAGCCATTAACCCAAACCTATGCCAAAATGCAGAGAAAAATAATTAATCATAGTTAAATTCTATCTTATCAATGAATTATATATGCTCTGTACAATATTTATGGTATCTAATACCTTTCTTCACATGAACAAAAATCAGTGGGTAGCTATCAGCAAAATCTTGAGTATGCTATGAGCCCAAATGCAAATCAACATTCCATTTAATATGTTTGGCACATAGGCACATTTTAATAAAAATGAATATTGGAATATTGGAGATAATAATTTAGTAAACATTTCTAATCTATTGGTTGGAACAACTATATATTTGATATCTTAAAACATGTAAAGGTATTTCTTCAGACTAACTTTTCAAACGACATATTTCAGACGATTAACATCTTGTGTTGGTCAAAATCGGAAACAAATGATGATTCATACACAGATTAAGCGAGGTAATAAATGTTAATGTGCAGTATAATTAGTGTCAATGAACATGTTTTACAGTCTTTGTGCACCAAATAAAAGCAAAAAGAAATGAAGTGTCAAATAATTTACATTTTCAAATTATTTCCTGGCATTGAAATAGCATTTTTAGACATATGATGAATTTTGTTTGCTGAATTGCACATCCCATTTTATCATGACAGTTTCTTTATCTACATAGTCCACTGAAATCTAGTCACTTCATATAATCTGAATTCACAAATCAACTGTCATATTCACTCCACTGATTCATTGTTGATGGGCTTTTCACAACATAAGAAATCCCTTACCATTTGACAGGGGTAATAAATGGAGAGGTGAGTGGCGTTTATCCATCCTGCTGTTCAGTGGTGCTGCCTGCATTGATACATGGCAGAATAAGCTCATAAACTAACCTTCTCCTTTGACCTTTGCAGGAACATTGGAAACACAGGGGTGTTCATGATAATCATTGCATTTAATGGTCATAGCTAAGTCAAGAAGGTATTTACAACTTATAGATAAATATTAACTTAATTAAGAGTTTAACAGTAAATATGAATTCTTTCCTCCAGAATATTACAATTTTGATAAGAAATGAAAATAATGCAAATTGAACATTTTTTATAGTATTCATAATTTTCCTTGGACTGAAATTAAAGTTTGAAGAAACAGTAGCTTCAAGCATAATGGAATTGTTCAGAATGTGTTGATAAATGATAGTTACTTATTTTCAGCAATATTGACAACCACAGGAGTGGCCTTACTTTTGATCACAATATTGTTGGACAATATTGTTGTACTTAGGTATAATTTTACACTTTTCTTCATCTCAACATACCTTTAATACACTTTAATCATATTTGTAATAAGGTAAAGCTTTTTTACAATTTCTGAATATAGTTGATGACATTTAAATGGGATGAGGTTATTCATTTGACCAACTTTCTCAGGGATTAGCTGATTTCCGATGTAATGTCCCTAAGATTGTGCGTTATAAAAACACATAGAGTTCCTTAATGAAATAAATGCAGCTCAATGATCTTGCCCTGATCTGTTAACCCCATGTCTCTCTCTTGTCACAAAGGCTGCTGTATATTTGCCATATTTTCTGCTTCCATTTCATCTGTAGAAAGCAAGTCCCTCAATGTCTCAGCAGGTTTCAGTACATCCATTGTGACAGCGACTGAATCACACAGTTCTAGGTCTAGGCTGTTAGCTAATTTCAGCTAGATTAGTTAAAGGATTCCCTTTGACCGGGGAAGGGAAAAGTCAGCCAAGGTTTCTTCACTTGGTTGCTTTTTAATATCTATTAGAACATGGAAAACAGATGAGAGTGCAACTGGGTTTCTTCCACAATCCTGCCAACATTGGTTGAAGAGGGCCACAAAAGGAGGATTACAGGTCAGAATCCATACTGGCAAGCAACCTGTACCCATGGATTCAATGATTTAGCATTGATAGGTACTTTCAGAGAAGGACAGTTGAGGAGGAGGGGATCAAAACCAAAAAGGAAGAAACCAAAACTTTATATATAGGAGGGAAGCCCCTTTCATCCCCTATTAAGTAACTTAAACTTAGTAAGCATTTTTCTTCCTCTGAAAACCATCCAGTTTGCACTTCCATTTATTCAGAAATTCAGGTTCCCATGTGGTATTTAGCATCAACCTATAAGTATGTTGAAAGTTATGCTCATTTCTTGTTTAGGGCAGGGCTAGGATCCAAGCTGTGAATTTCTGCATTCCCAGTCTAGGTCCATTGCGCCAGCTTGCTGTTTGGTGCTCAGAAGGCCCACTTGGGAACGAGACTGAGGACGTTTCCAAATGTGGATTTAAAGAACGTTTCAGCACACTTCCAAAGGGAGGCAATGGATAGCTGAAAGCTTCTTTCCAGTAGAAACTTTGACATCTGCTGATCACTTGAACTGGAATTAATTTCAACGTAGTGAACTAATTGATCATCAATGTTTATTTCTATTAGTGCATACACATCAAAAGCAGAAGGCCGAATGTGCACACTACAAAGAACCTTGAGAATTATGAACTTACATACCAATGGGTGGATATCTGCCAATGTGAGGCTACTTGTACTGCTGGTTTTAGATGTCTTTTTCCTGCCAGTTCTTCTCTTCATTATTCTTAGGTGTATTTTGATGAGGTAACAGGAAAAATTTTGCACTTAGAGGACTAACTCAATATTAACAAATTTACAACTTCAACACTTGCAGAAACTTACAGAACACTGACAGAAGTGGACAGAGTGGAGAGATGTTTCCACAAGTAGGAAAGACTAAGACCCAAGGGCACAGCCTCAGAGTGAGGGAACAACCTTTTAGAACTGAGATGAGGAGGAATTTCTTCAGCCAGAGGGTGACGAATGTGTGGAACTCATTTCTACAGAAGGCTGTGGAAGCGAAGTCATGAGTGTATTTAAGACAGAGATAGACAGACTCTTCATTAGTAAGGGGATCATGGGTAACAGGCAGACAGCAAGGGAATAGAGTTGAGAAATATATCAGCCATGATCACATGGTAGACCAGACTTGATGGGCTGAATGGTCTAATTTTGCTCTTATATTTTATGGTCTTAACACAGTGTAAAATTATCATCTGCAAAATTAGAAGGGTATCCTAATAGACACAAATGGGTCTATGCACTGTAATTGTTTTCAGAAAACATTAGTGGAATGGAAACAGGTGTGGGGCGTGAATCAGACTGCCTATTTGTTATTGTCCATTTTGCACTCAGCAGGGACCAATTTCACCTCAAATAATTATGGCTTTTTGTTCAAATCAATTTACTTTTAGTAAAGATAAGTGAAGATATCCACCTAATCATGCTACAGGAATGCAACATCCTGAGGAATTTCTTTTTAATTTAATGCACCATTAAGAGTAATTCAGAGATATAGTGAACAAAAGGAAACTATGACTGTTAAGTTAAAGCAGTCAAGTGGTGCTTCTGGCAGATAAAGTTGAAGTCATGTATTTGCAGGTTAAACAAACATTAATGTTGACTACTTCAGGAATGAATGTTGAGACTTTGATCTTAAGTATTTCACTAAATATTTTTGTGTCCGCAAATTAATTTGTACTGACTGTGTAGATTGTTCAGCTATTTCCAGGGCACTGATAGGTTAGAAATCATCCTAAGGTTTGCCAGTTTCACTGGAAACACTGACATATATTTACAGATTTTTATCAGGCAGATTTAATAGAACCTATGAAGAGTTGCATGAAAGACAGAAGCACTAATCAAGGGATTCTTGTATTAAAAAAAAACTTTACACAGATGACATAATTGGAGATGTCAGGTACCTGTTTAGCTTTACAAGTCTACCCTAAATATCTGGTGTTCTACACTTGAGACATGAAGGCAGTGTTGCCAAGAAATCTTGGTTTCAATAACAATTTCAAACATCCAATATTCAGTAAGATAATGCTTTCTTTTATGAGAACTATATAAACAATGTGTACAAGGAAAAACAGTGGTTGTTCAACGGTCCAGCCTGTGGAAGTTGCCTTGGATAGACTGAGCCACCAAAAATGATACAGAATTACAAGTAAATAAAGCAACAGCCCCTGTCTTTGTTTGAGGCAAAAATGTATTATTAAAGTTATGCATGAAGCTCAGAAGTACAGCAAGACCAAGGGCTAAGCATATTTTTTTAATGTACAAATTGGCCAGCAATTTCAGAGGAATAAGGGATTTGATGTCCGTCAACAATTTCAGAGGAATAAAAGATTTGATGTCCATTGTGGATCTCCTTGTTGCTTTTTTACTGCAGCACCATCATTTGCTTCATATAAATCGCATCTTACCCGTAACTTATCTGTTAATTTTAAGAAATTGCCCGAATTTCCTGTTAGCTACCTATTAAGTTCACTGCAGAAAGTTAGTTAACATGCCATTAGTTTGACATTTTCCTGTGTGTTTCAACGTGTGTCATAACTTGTTGGCAGCGCAAACATGTAATACCATGATGAGGGCAACAAGACATTTGGGATATGAGAGAACCACAATCAAGAGTTAGAGAAAACAGTAACACAGTGAGGTATTGCAACATTAATGCAAAGTCATAGAACCTCTTCAACATAGAAAGGAAACAATTTTCAAGTGTTTAGTCTTATTGTCTTGCAGTAAATTTTCATCAGATATTTTAAAGATGTGCTTTAACATTTTAATGTTTTAATTCTTGTTCTTACTTTTCCATCCTGTTTTTCTTTCTCTTTCAATACAATCTTTATTTTCTTCTTGATACTTTTACTGTACCCAATTTGATGTCGATTCTCCCACTCAATCACCCTCCATCTCTAATCAGCGTCTGAAAATTTATTCATTTTCACCGGATACATCTTGTATAACAAATTTCCTTAAACTTGACAGAAGGGAACATTGTTGTGAACTTTATTCTTAAGTTCATAGACATTCTGAATCTGTAGTTTGAATGAGTGTACATAATCCTCTCAGTTAGGCACTTTCTTTGGTGCAATGCCTGAACTATTTTGAGCAATATATCAACTGATTGACATTTGTTATCCAATACATATGTTAAAGGCTTCAAGTGTTGCCACAATTTCCTGAATTTTCTTCCACATGCATCATATAATGTTAAGGCTCTTTATGGTCTCAGTTTTGATCCAGAGAATCCCGGCGTATTGCAATCATTTTTCTGTTCTCACCTCCACCCAGTTGTTTTTTTTTAGCTTGTGTCTCCTTGTGAACCTTTTTAACACAGACAGAACCAGCCTTGCAAACTAGGATCACACATGTGAGGTGTACACAATATAGTTGATACAGCTGAAGTTAAAATAGAAGATGCCTTCCAATACCAATTTCAAAATTGAGGCTGGGTGATGAGCTGCGTGCTGTCTAATTTGATTACTTAGAGAAACATTTGTGTTTTCACTTAGCGTTTGCATCTCTGAATCTGAATATATAATCATGCAAAACGGTTGGGTTCTTTCAAACATAAATTATATTAGTTTTAAAACAGTGATGGGAAAGGATAGGCCAGAGCTAAAAGTTCTAAATCGAAGGAAGGCCAATTTTGGCGGTATTAGGCAAGAACTTTCAAAAGTTGATTGGGGGCGGATGTTTGCGGGTAAAGGGACAGCTGGAAAGTGGGAAGCCTTCAAAAAATGAGATTATAAGAGTCCAGAGACAGTATGTTCCTGTTAGGGTAAATGGCAAGTCCGGTAGATATGGGGAATGCTGATGACTAGAGAAATTGAGGTTTTGGCCAAGAAAAAGAAGGAAACATATGTCAGGTATAGACTGCAGAGATAGAGTGAATCCCTAGAAGAGTATAAAGGCAGTAGGAGTATACATGAGAGAAATCAGGAGGGCACTTAGGGGACATGAGATAACTTTGGCAAATAGGATTAAGGAGAATCCAAAGGGATTCTACAACTACATTAAGGACAAAAGGGTAACTAAGGAAAGGATAGGGCCCCTTAAAGATCAGCAAGGCCACCTATGTATGGTACCGAGGAAATGGGGGAGATAATGAAAGAGTATTTTGCATCAGTGTTTACTGTGGAAAAGGACATGGGAAATAGAGAACATGGAGAAATAAATAGCGATAGTGGAGGACTGGAGAATTGCTAATGTTGTCCCCTTGTTTAAGAAGTGTAGCAAGGATAATCCAGGTAATTATAGACCAGTGAGCCTGACGTCAGTGGTGGGGAAGCTGCTGGAGAAGATACTGAGGGATAGGATCTACTTACATTTGGAAGAAAATGGGCTTATTAGTGATAGGCAGCATGGTTTTGTGCAGGAAAGGTCATGTCTTACCAACTTGATAGAATTCTTTGAGGAAGTGACAAAGTTGATAGATGAGGGAAGGGCTGTAGATGTCATATACATGGACTTCAGTAAGGCATTTGATAAGGTTCCCCATGGTAGGCTGATGGAGAAAGTGAAGTTGCATGGGGTCCAGGGTGTACTAGCTAGATGGATAGAGAACTGGCTGGGCAACAGGAGACAGAGAGTTGTAGTGGAAGGGAGTTTCTCAAAACGGAGAACTGTGACCAGTGGTGTTCCACAGGGATCCACGTTGGGACCACGTTTGTGATATACATAAATGATCTGGAGGAAGGTATAGATGGTCTGATTAGCAAGTTGCAGATGACACTAAGATTGGTGGAGTAGCAGATAGTGAAGGGGACTGTCGGAGAATGCAGCAGAATAAAGATAGATTGGAGAGTTGGGCGGAGAAATGGCAGATGGAGTTCAATCCAGGCAAATGCGAGGTGATGCATTTTGGAAGATCCAATTCAAGAGCGAACTATACAGTAAATGGAAAAGCCCTGGGGAAAATTGATGCACAGAGAGATCTGGGTGTTCAGGTACATTGTACCCTGAAGGTGGCAACGCAGGTCGATAGAGTGGTCAAGAAGGCATACGGCATGCTTTCATTCATCGGACAGGATATTGAGTACAAGAGTTGGCAGGTCATGTTACAGTTGTATAGGACTTTGGTTCGACCACATTTGGAATACTGCGTACAGTTCTGGTCGCCACATTACCAAAAGGATGAGAATGCTTTGGAGAGGGTGCAGAGGAGGTTCATCAGGATGTTGCCTGGTATGGAGGGCACTAGCTATGAAGAGAGGTTGAGTAGATTAGGATTATTTACATTAGAAAGACGGAGGTTGAGGGGGGACCTGATTGAGGTCTACAAAATCATGAGAGGTATAGACAGGGTGGATAGCAAGAAGCTTTTTCCCAGAGTGGGGGACTCAATTACTAGGGGTCACAATTTCAAGGTGAGAGGGGTAAAGTTTAAGGGAGATATGCGTGGAAAGTTCTCTACGCAGAGGGTGGTGGGTGCCTGGAATGCGTTGCCAGTGGAAGTGGTAGAGGCAGGCACGATAGCGTCATTTAAGATGTACCTAGACAGATACATGAATGGGCAGGGAGCAGAGGGATACAGATCCTTGGAAAATAGGGACAGGTTTAGATAGAGGATCTGGATCGGTGCAGACTTGGAGGGCCGAAGGGCCTGTTCCTGTGCTGTAATTTTCTCTGTTCTTTGTTCTTTGATATCTTGAAAAGGGTCCATGTTACTGAAGAGGTGGTGCTGGATGGCTTAAAACACATAAAGTTGGATAAATCCCTGGGGTCTGATCAGGTGTACCCTAGAACTCTGTGGGAAGCTAGGGAAGTGATTGCTGGGCCAATTGCTGAGATATATGTATCATTGATAGACACAGGCGAGGTGTTGGAAGACTGGAGATTGGCTTAAGTGGTGTCACCCTTTAAGAAACGTGGTGAGGAAAAGCTGGGGAACTATAGGCCGGTGAACCTGACATCAGTGGTGGGTGAGTTGTTGGAGGGAATCCTGAGGGACAGGATTCACATGTATTTGGAAAGGCAATGACTGATTAGGGATAGTCAGCATGGCTTTATGTGTGGGAAATCGTGTCTCATTAACTTGAGTTTTTTGAAGAAATAATGAAGAGGATTGATGAGGGCAGTATGGTAGACGTGATCTAAATGGACTTCAGTAAGGTGGTTGACAAAGCTCCTCATGGTAGATTGGTTAGCATGGTTAGATCACATGGAATACAGGGGGAACTAGCCATTTGGATACAGAACGGTCTCAAAAGTGGAAGACAGAGAGTGGTGGTGAAGTGTTGCATTTCGGACTGGAGGCCTGTGACCAGAGGTGTGCCACAAGGATCGGTGCTGGTCCCACTGCTTTTCATCATTTCTATAAATGATTTGGATGTGAACATAGGAAGTATGGCTAGTAAGTTTGCAGATGACACCAAAATTAAAGATGTAGTGGACAGTGAAGAAGGTTACCTCAGAATACAATGGGATCTTGATCAGGTGGACCAATGGGCCAAGGAGTGGCAGATGGAGTTTAATTTAGATAAATGTGAGGTGCTGCATTTTGGAAAGGTAAATCAGGGCAGGACTTAATGGTAGAGTCCTGGGGAGTATTGATGAACAAAAAGACCTTGGAGTACAGCTTCAAAATTCCTTGAAAGTGGAGTTCCAGGTAGATAGGATAGTGAAGAAGGTGTTTGGTATGCATGCCTTTATTGGTCAGTGCACTGAGTACAGAAGTTGGGAGGTCATGTTGCAGCTGTATCAGTTAGGCTACTTTTGGAATGCTGTGTTCAATTCTGCTTTCCCTGCTATAGGAAGGATGTTGTGAAAGTCAAAAGGGTTCAGAAAAGATTTACAAGGATATTGCCAGGGTTAGAGGGTTTGAGCTATCGGGAGATGGTGAATAAGCTGGGGCTATTTTCCCTGCAGCATCGGAGGCTGAGAGTCATAGAGGTTCATAAAATCATGAGGAGCATGGATAGGGTGAATAGACATGATCTTTTCCCAGGGTGGGGGAGTCCAAAACTAGAGGACGTAGGTTTAAGGTGAGAGGGGAAAGATTTAAAAGGGACCTAAGGGGCAACTTTTTCACGCAGAGGGTAGTGCGTGTATGGAATGAGATGCCAGAGGAAGTGGTGGAGGCTGGTACAATTATGGCATTTAAAAGGTATCTGGATGGGTATATGAATAGGAAGGGGTTAGAGGGATATGAGCCAAATGCTGGCAAATGGGGTTAGATTTATTTAAGATATCTGGTCAGCATGGATGATTTGGACCAACAAGTCTGTTTCCATGCTGCACAGCTCTATGACTCTATGCGCTATTATATTCCAGTAAAGACGATTTAGTCATTCATGCGGGTTTTCATCTTTACTACATGAGCATTATGCATCACTGGGTGGTGGTTGGGTTTGGGGAGGAGGGGGGTGAGTAGCAAGAACAGAACTCACCTGATTTCCATTTCATTTAAATGAAGAGGCATGCAACTATCTCCATCTCAGGGTCCTGTTGTGCAGAAGTAGCATCCTACCTCTGGATCAGAAAGTGCAGGTTCAAGTCCCACTTCAGAGCACAGCAGTATTTCATAACAAATTTTTAAAAAATTCCCACCAGATTTTCTCCGCCTAGATGATGCCACATTTAGATACTGAAGATTCAAATCTACTCCAGGATGTCTGCATAGAAATCAGCATATGTCAAATGTATAAATATTACAGTTTTCTTGAGATAAAAAGCTAACAGTTCAGGCATCTACTGAACATTATCATGAAAGGAAGATAAACTAACTACGACTGAAAATATTGTTTAAATAAATTTGGTACTGTTTAAAAATGTGATATTTCCATATACTGGAGCATAACGTATACCCTTTAATAGTATGGGGATTCTTAATTACGAACAAATAACCTTTCTGGTACTGAAATTGAACTGTTAAGGGTATAGAATCTCATACTTCCAGATTTTGATTATATTTAGAGTTTTAAAAAGCAATTGGAATACATTTTTTCTCTCTCTTTTATTCCAATCTGTTTTCCCTGCTCTTTGTTTTGCTTACTGTACCTGATTTCTCATTTGAATAAATATTACTAACATTTCCTCGTTCAGAATTGGTGATACACATCAGCCATTCATAAATCAGATTGGCTGATGCAATTGCTTCAAACATGCAATTGCTTCCCCTGTTGATAGAGATCTTAAATGTTCAGCAGGGGGTGCTGCACTTTCTTGACACTTGGCTAACAGTAACTGCCAGTGCAAAGTGTACAAGAAGCAAACAGCCATTTGGCCCATTGTATCTTCAAGAACAGCTGTCAGAATGAAGATATTCCAGGTATGGAACTCTAAACAACTTCTCATGGATGACACTATAGAAAACACTATTTGCACAAGAAATTCTGAAATAAACAGAAGAGTGACAAATCTTTAAAAAAAGCTCAACAATTCTGAACAAATAAGGTCTGAATTTAACTGAATTGGAATGAAAATCATAAAATGCAAATGGTAAATTCTACATGTTAAAGACAATTTTTCCCAATAAACAAAGTTTGCACAACTTTCTAACAAGTTGTTGAACTAAGTATAGTTAACATGAGTTTATAAACCATACAAAGAACCACAGTAAAATGGCATAGGGAAGAATGAATATCAAACTTTGCAGCTTCATCACTGAATATGCATGCAAGACTTCTAAGTTTTTTATGGTTGATATCTAAAAATATTTAAAATTCTGTATTGTTTACATAAAAGGATTGATCAGTCACTAACACAAATGCAATTTACATGTAGATTACCTTCAGCAATAAGTCATTTAATGTCAAAGTGTAGCCTCAAGAAAAGGTAGTAACATTTGAAGAACTCTGCCAGCAACCAACACTTTGAACTCTTTTTAATTACAGTTTGTAAATTAAATATATTTCCTGCAGCAAGATTTCTACAATTAGCATTGCTACTAAAGAATTCCAAATTAATACACAAGAAAATCCAGATCACAGCTTCTTATAATATGTTTTGAATAACTAAAACAGGTTATTTAATACAAATTATTTTAAATCTACTATTTATGAGATACTGGGCCCAATGTTATTAAGTTACACAAGTCTGAAGAATATACAACGCAAAAAGCAATTGCAGCTGTTTTTATTGGAACATTCAACTACTTCCATAACACAAGAGGCAAATAATGTAGCAAGATTTCCACTGAGTTTATGCTTTCAAGCAAGAACTTTATTTGTTTTGAGGCACAGAAGCAGTTTCCAGTTACGAAAAGTTATTGGTAGTGGTGAAAAACCTTTGCTGCCTCAGCTTGGTATTCTTTTCAAAGAGAAAGAAGGAGAAGTATTCAAGCAAATTACTGACAATAAATAGAGAAGCCTAATAATCTTTTAACCTGGCACATTAATCTTTCCAAAACTCAGAATCAAAACATTTCCTGTGTGCATTCCTCCTATTGTAAGCACCTCAGGATATGCTATCAAAAAGCAATACAAAATGTATTAATAAATTCTGACTAACAGGGAGTAACTTTGCGGATAAAACTTAGACCCAAATATTGCAATGTCCGCACAAATGGTTCAAGTGGGCTTCATTGAACAAAGGTGGTGGGCAGAATTTTCTGTTTCCTCAAGTGGTAGTGGCAAAAGTGAGAAAGTTGGTAAAATACTTCAAAGATAGAAAATCAGATTCTGAACACTAAGAGAAACATTTTTGGTTTTCCCCTTAGAATTAAATGGTGAGTTCTGATTCTTGTTAATGAGTGGTGATTACCTTGTTCCCATGCATTTATAGTTCATTATTAGTTACTCTCACCTCATTTCTATGCGGCTCTCAACTCCTATCTATTTCCTGAAAAAAGCAATGGCACCGATTCCGTGAAAGTCAGTGTGGCTACTTGACATCAGCAGCTTGCTTCAGAGATAGCAGGAACTGCAGATGCTGGAGAATCTGAGATAACAAGGTGTAGAGCTGGATGAACACAGCAGGTCAAGCAGCATCAGAGGAGCAGCAAGGCTGACGTTTCGGGCCTAGACCCTTCTTCAGAAATGGGGGAGGGGAAGGGGCTTCTGAAATAAATAGGGAGAGAGTGGGAGGCAGATAGAAGATGGATAGAGGAGAAGATAGATGGAGAGGAGACAGACAGGTCAAAGAGGCGGGGATGGAGCCAGTAAAGGTGAGTGTAGGTGGGGAGTTAGGGAGGGGATAGGTCAGTCCAGGGAGGACGGACAGGTCAAGGGGCCGGGCTGAGGTTAATAGGTAGGAGATGGGGGTGGGGCTTGAGGTGGGAGGAGGGGATAGGTGGGAGGAAGGACAGGTTAGGGAGGTGGGGACGAGCTGAGCTGGTTTTGGGATGCGGTAGGGGGAGGGGAGATTTTGAAGCTTGTGAAGTTCACATTGATACCATTGGGCTGCAGGGTTCCCAAGCGGAATATGAGTTGCTGTTCCTACAACCTTCGGGTAGCATCGTTGTGGCACTGCAGGAGGCCCAGGATGGACATGTCGTCTGAGGAATGGGAGGGGGAGTTGAAATGGTTCGCAACTGGGAGGTGCAGTTGTTTAGTGTGAACTGAGCGTAGGTGTTCTGCAAAGCGGTCCCCAAGCCTCCGCTTGGTTTCCCCAATGTAGAGGAGGCCACAATGGGTACAGCGGATGCAGTATACCATATTAGCAGATGTGCAGGTGAACATCTGCTTGATGTGGAAAGTCTTCTTGGGGACTGGGATGGGGGTGAGGGGGGAGGTGTAGGAGCAGGTGTAGCACTTCCTGCGGTTGCAGGGAAAAGTGCCGGGTGTGGTGCAGCTGGAGGGGAGTGTGGAGCGGACAAGGGAGTCAGGGAAAGAGTGGTCCCTCCAGAAAGCAGATAAGGGTGGGGAGGGAAAAATGTCTTTGGTGGTGGGGTCGGATTGCAGATGGCAGAAGTGTCAGAGGATGATGCGTTGGATCCGGAGGTTGGTGGGGTGGTACGTGAGGACGAGGGGGATTCCCCTTTGATAATCCACATTTATCAATATATCACCATTTACATAATACTCTTGTTCATGCATTTCACACTGAAGTATATAACTTCACATTTAGCTATGTTGTACTGTACCTGCCATTTGTTAGCCCACTCACTCAAGTAGTCTAAATCACAGTGAAGCTTCCTTGCACCCTCTTCACAACTTTTAATCCCAACCAGTTTTATGTCATTGGCAAACTTGGAAATGTTGCATTTGGTTCGCTCATCCAGGTCATTTACATATATTGTGAATAACTGGGGCTCAAGCACTCATCCTTGCAGTATCCCACTAGGCACTGCATGCCGGCTGGAAAAATACCCATTTATTTCCATTCTCTGTTTCCTATCTGTCATCCAATTTTCAATCCATTCCAATATCGCCTATTCCATGTGCTTTAATTTTGCTCACTAAACACTTACGTGGAACCTTATCAAAAGCCTTCAGAAAATCTAAATACGCTATATCCATTGGTTCTCCCCTATTTATTCTATGAGTTGCATCTTCAAAAGACTCCAGTGGATTTATTAAGCATGATTTATCATTCATAAACCCCTTCTGGTTTTGTTAAATGTCTTTAATGTTTTCCAAGTGTTCTGTTAATGCACCTTTTAGAATAAGCTTTAGTATTTTCACTGCTACTGATGTCAGGCTAACTCATTGGTAACTCCCTGATTCTTCTCACCGTCTCTTTTTTAAACAGTAGGGTACATTTGCCACTCTCCAATTAGAAGATGGAGGCACTTGCCCTTGCAGAGCATTGAAAATCATTAACTTTCTCTCTGTACCACTGTGTGCTGCATTTCACCTTGGGATGTTGGCAGGCTGCTATCTCATTCCAGGCTGGCTGAGTCTGGTGGCCTGGTATACTTTGCTAGTCAGCAGGAAAAGCACTACCCTCCTTTCTACCACATGCCTCCAGATCCAGTTGGTGATCTAAGGTGCAAACTCATCTTTCTGAAGCATTTTCTTTGGGATAAAAGTGCTGGACTATAGTAGGAAGAGCAGTCCTTGGTTTGCAAACTTGAAACACTTTGGAGTAGGGATTTAAATACGGCATGAATGTTACAAGGCACCCACATCGGCAAGTACTTCTGCCTCTCCTGCCACATAATTCCACCAGACTGCCACTGGAGAGGTCAGTTGCATAATGAATGAGCTGAAAAGATGAAGATTGTATGAAAACAGTCAGCATGGGATTATCAGGAATATCACAGAAGCAAACACATTGCCATGAAAATAGGAAAGTTCAACCTGTTCGTTTACACTGAAATTAATAAAATTCCCTTTTGCTAACACAAAACATGGCAATGCTAAAATTCAGGAAGAAACATACCTTTTGATCACCACACATCACTAATAAGGGAATCAGTTACAATTTAGTTCAACTTTTCAAATTCATTTGAATATTGTCATAAGAATTTACTTTTGATTGCACAGATTAAAGTGAGCAGTAAATTAAAGGCTGTACATACATAATAAATGAGCTCATACACCAAAGCACTGTGGTGCTTAAGCATATGGGGACAGGATTATTTGGTAGCTCAGGTGTTTAGCTTAAGGTTTTTTCAGTAAAAGTCTGGTGTCCAACTCTTCTAGATTGTTACAATTCATCAGCAAGGATACCTTGAGGGTAATGAGCAAGACGCAACTAATATGTAAGGGTCTCCTCCTCCACTGACTCAACAGGCTGCTCTGGATTATGACAGGATAATGAACAACAATGATCACGGGAAACATGTAGGGCTTTTACTTCCTGATGCATCTTGACATCAAATGTACTCTCAGAGTCACAAAATTCCCGAATACTTACAGCACATGAGGCTATGTAACCTGTTGTGTCAGTACTGGCTCTCTGAAGGAGCAATTCATCTAGTGTTGTTGCCCTGCTTTCTCCCAGTAACCCTATAGATTCTCTCTTTTCAGATAACAAATGAATTTCCTCTTCAATGCCTTGACTAAACCTACCTTCTCCACACTCTTGTGCAGTGCATTCTAGATCTTACTACATGAGAAGTTTCTCCTCATTCGTTATTGCTTCTTTTGCCAAATACATTCAGCCTGTCCTCTCTGGTTTTCAAACCTTCCATTAATGAGAACAATTTCTCATTATCTAATTTTGCCCGACCCACTGGTTTTGAATACATTTATCCAATCTCCTCTCAATTTTCTGTTCTCCAAGGAAAACAATGCCGACCTTTCCACTTAAATAGTGTTTTATCAGCTGGAATCTCCTGCATATTCTCAGTAGACATCCTGTGAAATGTATCCTCTCCTGATTTTCCAGCTCTCAGACGCACTTGAGTTATATTGGGAGCAATGACTCTACCTATCTGAATATATCCCAGAGGAGTCTGTCCCATTTTTTCTTCTTGAAAGTTAGAGTTTGGACAATAGATGTAAATGAAGTATATTTGTAAGTGAACCATTCGGCACATTGTGTCTGCTTTGGCTGAAATAAACCAGTCATTCATTCTAATCCCACTTTCCAGCATTGGTCCATAGCCTTGCAGGTTAAAGCAGATCAAGGTTTTCTTTTAAAGTAGGTAAGGATTTTCTTCTCAACCAGCAAACCGGGCAGAAAATTTCAGACACCCAGCCACCCTCAGGGTCAAAATGATTTTCATCATGTTTCTTCTAATCTTTCCAGAATTATCTTCAATCTGTGCCCCTTGGTATTTGACCTACCTATGAGGGGAAACAGGTCTTTCCTGGACACTCCATCTGAGGCCTTCATTGTTTTGAACACTTCAATTTTTTTTCTTGCATTGTGTACATTTTCTAATTTCATGACCAGACCAGTAATTCTTGACTGGCAAGACTATGGCAATTAATCATTATTTAAATCTCCAGCCATGCAATGATATACACTAGCTATGTTAAAAATATAAAATTACAGAGATTGATATTTAGAATGGAATGATAAAAGCACCTCAATTTTATTGTCATGCTACTTTAAAATAAATCAGTTAATTTAGCAACTGGATCTAAATTCTTTTGAAGCAATAAGAAAATAGTTTTTGCCAAGATGTCATTAATTGACTAGCTTAAACCTGTTATTAGGCTCAAAAGTCTTTTTCAGATTAAAGAACCTACAGAAGACATTAAAACAGTTGTTGCTGTTTCATTATTTTCTTAAAACATTCATGGAAAATACCTTCTTTAATCATAACCTGTAATCACTACTGCCTTCATTTGGACGGCAATTCTAACTGTAGGAATAACTGTTTTAGCAGAAATTCTGTTTGATTTTCAGGAATATTCACCTGAAAGCATTTCATACAAATTGTGGAAAGTGGGTTTTAATAGAAAATGTCTGTTTGACTGTGAAATACAATGTAAAGGAGACAAAAACAAACTGGCTTATGATATTATTTTAAATTGGATCTACCGTGCTATCAAAAATGATTTGTTACTTCTTCAAAAACTATTTAATGCAATAGGTAATTGCCAATAGAAAGTGACACAGAAAACCATGGTGAGTATTCTAGATTGCAAACATAATAAAACATGTAATTTGAGAATGTGTAATTTAGAAAAATATTTGAATAGAGGAATAAAATTATTTAGTAATTGGAAATTTAGATAATGGGCATAAATAGTTCAATAAGTGAATATTTTGGACTTCTTTTTATTACCTACATATTTCAAGCTTTCTTCAAAAGGGACAAATCAATAAAGAAAGCACACAAAATTCAAACAATTAACATTAAAAAATGATCAATAGCTGCAAAATTGGTCTGAGATGTTTGAAATCAAAACCAAACCAGGAAATTAAACAGGTGCAAGCAACTGTTACAGCAGAAATAAAAGTGTATCATTTCACAGTCAATAGTCTAGTTGTCTTATGTTTTAAGAAGGTGACCAGACAAATCTTGCCAGGTACTCTCTTCAATGTAAATTTTAGCCAAAATGCACAATTTCTAAATGGAAGGGAAAAGACAGGAGAGGCTTGAAGTTATACAGCACGATTCCGAAACTCTCAAAACTGTGCAGTGCTTTAGAACCAATAAAGCACTTTTGAAGTGTAGTCACTGCTGTAGTTTTAGAAACACAGTAGCAAATTTGCATAAGTCCCATGAACATATATGAAATATGGACCAGGATATGAAATATGGACCAGGTGAGAAGTCCCCTATTCCTTTTGAACAATGCCATGAGATCTTTAACATTCACCTAAAGAGGGTGGATAGGCCCTTGTTTCACATCTCATCTGAAAGGCAGAAACTCTGACAGTGTAGTACTGACTCAGTAATGCACTGGAGTGGGACTTGAACTCACAACATTCTGATTCGAAGCAAGAATAATCACAACTGAGCCATGGCTGACAATATGGGTAAAAATCCAGAATAACTATACAGAAGACCTAAATTCTTTTGTGTGTGTAAACATTGGTCTATTTTAAATAAAAGGCAAACATTTAAAGGCATTTAATTATCATATCTAGTTAGGAGCTACAAATTACATGTATATTTTATGCCTTTGAAGCCAAAGGTATTGTATTGCATAGTACAGAAGAGAAATTGATGCCCTACTTCCATAAAGACTGGGAATGACAGCCAAAATCATGTTTGAATAGATTGATTGAGAGAAATTTTAAAGTTAATGAAATAGTACAGTGAAGAGGTTTATTGTGGGACTTTCAGATAGTACAGCTGCAACTGTTGAAAGCTCTGTCGGTGATGGACTGAACAGGTACTGACTAAGACATATGGTTCAGGATCATGGAAAATATTGCATAGGTCGAAGAAGAAAGAGTGCCTGAAACTTTTTAGCATGTTGATAAACAAGGAACAAATACTTGAATGACTTCTAGTACTAAATAATGGGAAGATCAAAACTATTGACTATGGTTTCTGCCACAAACTGCATCCCTTAACCATTGAGCCTAATCCTTTCCTTAGAGGTTTTCTGAACCGGAATTTAACCGTTTGCAACTTTGAAGTCATATTTGGCATTGGGACTACCCACTTCCTATATAAAGTCATCTGGCACTATGCTACCATACCTCATCTGCAGCTGAAACTCTCATCCATGGCTTTGTCACCTCGAAACTTGACACTTTTTCTAGGCACTTCTGACCAGCTTCCCATCGTCTTCCTCATGAAAACTGGAGCTCATACAAACTTTGTTGCCTACATGGTAATTTGCATTAAATCTCATTCGACCTGAAGCCCTGTGATGGGTGATTTACATAGGCTCCCAGCTCAAAGTCTCTATTTTAAAATCTTTTAAAATATTTTAAAATGTCTATTTTGAAATCTCTCTATGGTTTTGACTCTGCCAGGTTCTGTAAACTCTTAACCCCAAAACCCTTTGAGATATCTGTGCTCCTTCGATTCTGGCCTCTTGTGCATCCCAATTTTAATTGCTCACCATTAAAAGGAGGGGGTGAAGGATAAAGCAAGGAGGCATTTCTTAGATAACTATGCAGTGACAGGAAGATCTGCCAACTACATTCAGCCAGGTAGAAGTCAAATCAAAAATGGATGGCTGTGAGTTCTGATGTTTTTCAGAATACTTTCCACTTCACAGAATGTGATACATTAACCCATGTCAACAGGCAAAAATGCTACATCTCTAATTTTACAAATGATGAGAGTGATAGCCATTCTTCAGACAAAATCCATGAAAAGAACAGATAACAATTTGTTTATCCTCAAGTTAATTTATGGCTGAATTAGTATGCACCTTTTTCAAAAAAATAAGGATTTTATCTCATTTATGTGAAACTTGATCCTTTAACATAAAATTAGAGAACTTAAAATTTTATAGAATCTATGAACCTATAATAAATGATACATAGCCTGTCCTAACCAAATGTAAGAGCTCACTTCTGGTGCACAGCTATACTTACTTTACAATCGAAAACTGATATTGTGTATACATAGTTGCAAAAGTGGAATAGAATGCAATGTACACCATGCCTCATTCTATCAAACTACAGTAAACATTCTTTAACCATGAACTTCAAAGGATATTTCCCACAATCTTTCTATGGAATTGTAACTAGCAGGAGCTCAAATGCTCGAGAATATTACTTGTTCACAAAGAGTAGAAACCTTGGGAGAACTACTCAGTTATTAAGACGTAATCGACAATTGAGTTTTTTTCTGACTTATGTAACATTAACCATAAACCCAAATTTTACAAACACTGTATTAAATGTGTGAAAATGTAAGAAGGCCATGTGCACTTTTAATGCACGCAAACGTTTTCAACAACTTCACGGTCATAACAGTATATATTACTAGCAAAAGTCATAATAGGTAAAGTGGCCCTCACCCCCAAAAGGCTACTATATTGTTCAGATAAGACTTTGGAGGTTACAGGAGCTTCTTTGAGAGTCTAGCATGTTTCACTTTTTGGATTTTTGTTATGTCCATAGAATCCTTTTTAAGTACATAAAGACAAAACAACCTCAAAAGACAAAACACCTCCACATACTGGTGATCTGTTGTGCTTATTATAATATCACATTTTACCACTTCCTACTTCAATTCAATTATATTAAACCATATCTGAGTGGGCAATTTGAGTCTAATAACCTGTCCATTAACTAAAAAAAGACGTCAAGTTTCTTGTTTAAAAAAAATGAAAGAACTGTGGATGCTGTAAACCAGGAACAAAAAGTTGCTGGAAAAGCTCAGCAGATCGGGCAGCATCTGCGAAGAAAAAATCAGAGTTAACATTTTGGGTCCGGTGACCCTTCCTCATATGTATGTGGATCCGCATACATGGTAATGATGTGAGTATGGGATGATAGCACAAGAATATAATGTCCTCTTCATTATATTCTGCCACTTGCAACAGTTGGCTGCAATATGCCAGACAGGATTTAATTGGCATTCAATCCTAGTAGATGAGATCTGGGTGCAGTGATCATTCACTGACAGTGAATTTGTTAGCACTTGAAATGCTAGCAATCCATTTCTGCTGGGACATCCTGGGATTCTGGCACTGGCATAATCTTTGAGGTCCAGCCCTTATGCACCTGGTCAAGTGTTGGCCATCTGGAATTGCTCTTCACCATACCCATCGTGGGAGAGTAACCACAAACCAATTCTTCCAGGGCACATAGATGGCATGGCTGACACTTCATTACACATATATGTGTCATAGTCTCAAATATATTGTTATTTAGCGTCCAAGCCACCCAGCTTACCTGTTTAGCCTCCCGTCTGAGGGAGTGTTTCACTTTCCTCAATGCTCAGTGTTATCCTAAACCTAACCATCATTCAACTTGGGGCCATCATGTCCAGGGAAGCCTTCAAACGGTTGAAAGTTCTCACTTTTATTCAGCACCAACAGAAGTGAATAATAAACAAAGAGAAACTGCATTTGCCTCTCAGAATAGAAATGGATTGCTTGCCTTTCAAGTGCTAACAAATTCACTGTCAATGAACGATCACTGCACCCAGATCTCATCTACTAGGATTGGATGCCAATTAAATCCTTTCTGGCATTTGCAGCCAATGCCAAAGAATTCTACATTGCATAAGGCAATGTTCGATATCTTCATCTGCCTCCTTGGAAGACTGCTATTGCTCTCTCAGCTCTTCAGTGTACATCACGTCCCCTCCTTAGCTGCTTCAAGTTTGCATGGTGCATCACACTCTGACTGGAGTGTACTGCAAGGTCCCCCCAGAGCAATTTAGACTCAGAACCTCACTTTCATCTTGGGCTCAGTCAAAAATTACCATTTGATAAGATCATAGCTGATCTGAATGTGGCCTTAACTTCACTTTTTTGCCTGTTTTAATAACATGCAACTCCTTGTCAATCAAGAATCTATCCAACTCTACTTTCAGTCCTCTCCAAGGGAGCTAATTTCCAGATTAATGACCATCTGAAAGAAAAAAAAATTCTTCATCTCCATATTAAATGGGAAATCTCTTATTTTTGAACTATATCCCCTAGTTCTACACTACCCTGTAAGAGGAAAAAATTTTGTACTATCCACTCTGTCAAATTCCTTCAGGAATTTATATGTTTTAATAAGACCACCTCTCATTTTTCCAAACTCTAATTAATATAGGTCTAAGCCATTCAAGTGTAGAAAAATAAGAATATTAAAAAAATATTTAAAAAGTAACGTACCTACCGAACCTAGTCAGCTGGCTTTTCCTGTCAGGAAGTTCTTTGTTAAACAATAAGCTAACCATGGCCATATCATTTCCCATAACTTGAACTAAAACAAAATGGCTGCAATAAATTTGTACCTTGTGCTAATCATGGTCTTTTTCAATATCTACAGTTTATGTGAATTTCACAAGCCAACCTGAACAGCATTAACCAAAATCAACTTCATAGAATTTTTCAATGCATTTTTCTCACAAAATCCTAAAAATAGTTACGATAAACAATGCCTTCAATAAATGAAACCTGCTATAGTTAATAACATTCCATTTTGTGATCCATAGTATTTAACTGCTTTTTATCCTTTCACTGTATGACTAGCCACAGGACTGACCTCCAGCTAGCTTTGGCAGTTGTTCTATCAACCTGGTAGATTTCCTTACAGAAAATAAATTAAAAAGGTGTGACCTTGCTGAGGGCTCTAAGTGAAAATGAGGTACATCTTGTCAGAAGCTGAAGAGGCTATTTGAAACAAGGTTTGTTCAATTTGAAAGGCTGCTGCTTCACTTAGATCAAAAGTAAAGATAAAGCAGCAGGATGAAAAGGGCGAAACATTTTCACCAAGTGAAATTAAAAAAACGACACTGAAAACCCGTTCAGCAACACAGTGGCCTTTTTGTATATTTATCTGGGCCTCATCAGCCACACCTTGCCCCTGTGCTCCAAGCATTGCCCCCTGTTGAATACACAAAGGTTGTCATGTCAGGGAAATGATGAGGATTGCTCACAGATATAAATCGTAGGACATATTTGCCAGACAAATACTACACCCCTTCCTTTCAGCAGGTCACCTGAGAGACATTTAATCCTCCCATATTTGACACACACAACAAAAACGATAGGCATATCTCTTGATCTATGCAGCTGGACAATCAGCAATAGGACAGGCAAAAACTTTCTCCTGGTTGCTATGAACGCAAAAGGATATATGTTGCTCAAATGTTTCGCATGGCTATTTCAAAACACCTTATGTACACAACTTTTAAAAATATAGCAAAAGTTTAATTTAGTTTAAGATTCAATGTATTCATCTTCACGAAAGTAATACATGCAGCTATTTAAAGCAGTAAGCAGTAAAAAGCTCACTTGCTGTGGGATCAAAGGTTACAAATCTGTTCCGAGTAATTATTTCTTTGAAACATAAATAAAAATTTTACGCAATATTTAATTTATTATTATAGTGGTATTAAGTATTTTAATGGGATCTTTTCTTTGGAATTTTTGTAAGATGCATAGGCATGTTAAATTTTTTCCAAGGGAGCAATGGACAATTCAAAATATAAAATACAACCAAATAAATTTTCTGCTTATTAGCCATGAATCAGTCAATATTTAGCCCAAATCATAGAAGGTTGTGACCTTAGCGTGCAGTACTTCTCAATGAATTGATTTCAAATTATTTCCATCAAATTGTTTCAGTTTTCTTAGATTCAGTGAAAGGATTTGCTGGTTACATTTAGATTAACAACCTTCAGCAGCTTCAGTGTTACTTTAGAATGGGGCCATGTTTCAGTTAAAGGCTTATTTTTGTTCAGTATCAGAGCATACAATAATTTATTGGCTTAATTTCATTACAAATCTAACTTGGTTTAAATCTTCTCTTTAGATGTAACATGATAAATAAAATGGTAGTTCGATCTGTTTAGGGGACAAACACAAATGTGGAGGTGGAAGGTAGTTGGGGAATGTTAACTCACAGTCAGAAAAGTAGCCCAGTGTAGGGCGAGCCCATCTGGAAGCAGTAGTATGAGGCCTTACAATTTTAGCAGCTGAATTTCAGTAACACGCTGCTGGCTAAATTTCTAATAATCGTCTGCTCTATTTGGTCGTACTCAGGCCAGTGGTAAGAAGGCAGTCAAGTCTCAGTGGGGCTATATTTAAAACAAAACCCTACTGATTTTGCGTGTGTGTTGTTGCCTGCAATTTAAAATTGCAGTCTGTGTGTTTGGAGTGAGAAGCCAGCAGGTAAGTTGCCTACTACATTTTAAATGCCACCACACCAATTTCCTCTGATTAGAGAAAAATAAAACTCACCCCTGGATGTCTATTGGGAACCATTAACAGTGTTTGAAAATGCACTTCAAACATTACTTAATCATTAACACACAGTGATTGCTGTTAATGATGTTAATGGATGATGCACTAACACAATTTAGCTAAAACGGTAGTTAAAAGAATGTCATCTGAATATATTAGTGCACGTGAATGAATGTGGAGGGGAAGGAGAGAGGAGAATTAGTGTTACTATTGCCATAAGTAAATTTTGGTCTGAAATGATGCAAAAGCCTTGAAGTGACCTATATTTATAAACATACTGTTAGATAACAGTCCTCACCATAAAGGGATTTTCCCAATTACTGCAAGGCACAGTGTTAAAAATAGATGTTTGCATTTTTTACATGTATCAGCAAATATGTCATTTTGAGACACTGAATAATAATCTGTTTGGAAATTAGGGGTTTCCCACAATTAATGGCAGCCGCACTCTTCTGCAGTGGAAAGAATCTGAAACGCTGTTCCTTTATGTCCACACAAGCTGTGAAATTACCTAGGGCTGAATCTTATGTTTTTATAGCTAAGCCCAAGTTGAGTTGAGTTTTTTTTTGATATTTTGATGCCATGAGGTTGAGTGAGTTCTCTCATCATATTTTGCCAAACTCTCCTCATTAATTATCTAACACACCCCTACGCATTTCTTTTGTTCAATTTTTATCCCATTTCATCATGTGTCATTTCCATACCCGGATGTATCATGGACTGCAGCGGTTCAAATGGACAGCTCTCCACCATCTTCTTGAGCAACTCGGGGTGGGACCAGCCAGCAATGTTCATGTTGCCTGAGTAAGTAAAAAAAAATACTATACAGGAGGCCATCCCACCCCCATCCAGATCCAAACAGCAAAATTACATCTTCAGCAGCTCCACCATCTGCTCCACCAGAGCTCTGGTTGAGGCTTGGGCAGCAGTAAGGCTGCACGTAGTCATGGGATTGTGTAAAGCTGTCATGAGCCATTAATGCAGTGGGTATACCTTGTCTCCCAGAAAACAGCATTGTAAGGTCTGCAGATCCCCGAACATCAACTTCTCAAGAGTGCTCCAGGATGCAGAAATCATGGCAGCTGCCAGAAAAGTAGGTACATACCTCCAGGAAGTAGGACAGTGATGACACATCACCTGAACATTAATGGAATGGAATCCCTTCCTGTTGATGAACTTTGCAGTGTTGTATGACAGACCTCTTGGTGCCACATGTGTGCAATTGATGGCATCCTGCACATGACAGAACCCACCAATCTTCCTGAATCCAATTGACGGGCTGCAGCACTGACCTTGTCTTGGGGGATTCAAATTGAGTTGGTGCCAGAAAACTCTGGACCTCTGAGCATCCCATACATCCTGAGGGGCCCTTCCGTAGCTAGCTCTCCCTGAGCCAGGTGCTCCTTGTCTTCTGCAGATTCCTGCTACTGCTCCTGGCCTTGCCACCAATCCTGCTCCTCCTGCATCCACCTTTACCTTCCTTTGAATGCTGTAAGTTACACTAAAAAATTAAGAATGTCAGATAATAGAGAATGGATGCGCAGTTCAGAATCAGTAAACTTCACTTTTGAGCAAAACCTTGTGTTTTGCCCTCAGCCTTCTCATTTTCTAAACTAACAGAGAGACCAGGATTGAAAGAGGTTTCATCTCCACCCTACAAGGTTTGCCCATGAGACCAAATATTTGCAGGAGAGGCTGCAATAGACAGTGGATGTCCTCTTCAGACTGACCAAGACCTTACAATGTCTGATGAGGAAATCCCTTGTGAATCATACCCTCAGGTCACAATACTACAGTGGGAAATAATCCAAAACAAGTTCAATCAAATCTGTCAAGAATAAAAAAAGACCTGTAATGTGTTGCTATTTATTGGTATCTAGTCGAAGGTTGGCCAGACAAAAGGCCCAGTGGGTTAGCCATGAAGATTTATTTTAATCATTTCACCAATGCAGATGGCTTGTTGGTACTGGATGACAGGCTAGTTGTTGCAGCTTCACTCAAAGATGATATCCTAGGCAAATTGCACCAGAAATACTTGGGTTTACCAAGTACAGAACCAGATCTCAGACACTGATGTAGTGGTCAGGGATTCCCAAAAGAGATTGAAGGCCTCATTCATTCTGAAGAAGTCACACTTGTCTCGAAATGTTGACTCTGTTTGTCTCAACAGATGTTACCAGACCTGCTGAGTTTCTCCAACATATTCTGTGTTTGTTTCATATTTCCAGCATCCTGCAGTATTTTGCTTTTATTTAAGGGCCTCATTGCTGACTGGGAAACTTGTGCTATTTATAGACCTGAACACACACCACTACTGATCCTCAGTTCTTACTACACCAGGCCATGGGAATGAGTGGGAACTTACCTATTTATGTTTGGCAGTCCTTATTCTAGTGCCATGGAATGTACTTCCCCCACTGGAAGTTAAAAAGATTTTATACTGTGACCATGAATGCAGTTATCGGGGTCTTTTGTGAAATGTTTACTACACATGGGATCCGTAGTCATATCTGACAATGACACAACTTGATGGGTTTTTTAGTCAGTATACAGCCACTTCTGGATTTCAACAAGTAACCAGCTTCCCAAGATATCCACAATCAAATGGAAAAGCTGAACAGGGGGTACAGATGATCAAATCCCTTTAGAGAAAAGTTATCGACTTTTATACAGCATTGCTACATTACTGGGCCACCCAACTCCAGCGTGGGGTGAAAACTGAATACTTAACTTCACGATGTATCAAAAAGACTAAATTTATAATACAGTCCAAAAGACTGTAAAAACGTTTCTAAAAAGTCCAAAATTAGAGTGCATAGTTTAAAGTAAGAAGGGTAAGATTTTAAAAGGACCTGAGGGGTAACATTTTCACACAGATGGTGGTGTGTGTATGGAACAAGCTGCCAGAGAAAGTGGTGGAGGCAGATACAATTACAATATTTGAAAGGCATCTAGATGGGTATATGAATAGGAAGGGATCAGAGGGATGTGGGCCAAATGCTGGGAAATGGGACGAGGTCAGATTGGATTGTCTGGACAAGTTAGACCGAAGGGTCTGTTTCCGTGCTGGATGGCTATGGCTCTATGAACAGTACTGTCGGCAGCTATGATAGATGTCACCATACATAATGGTTACCAGACCTGGAACAATGGCATTGGGTACGGAGAAGGGACCTCAAAAGGAGTGGTACGGTGTGCAAGAGTTGATGGACTAGCAGTAATTGTACATTGTCCATATAGTGAGGATAGTTGTGGAGAGGAAACACAGGAACCTTGTCTCACCATTACCATTAGCCATTAACATTTCATGTTGTTTTTCAGACTGTTCAGAGATGTCATCTTACACCTCTGGAGCAGGTTGGGGACTTGAACCTAGGCCTCCTGGTTCAGACCAATAGCATTCCATTGAGATGAAACTAACGAGGAACGTCATGACAGTAATTGTTCACAGACCATTCAAGATGAAGATTAGAATCAAGATCAAAACAATCATCACTCCAAAGATCCACCAGTCTTCCAAGTCCAAAAAAAAAACACTTTCCAGAAGGATTATGAGATGCTGAGATTGCTCCGAATTTGAATTTGAGTTTGAATTTGTGAAGTCAGAGATTTTGGAGTGTATTGGTAGGGATAAATATAGTACAGTTATATACATTAATGTATTCTGGGTTAAAACTAAAGGAAAACTAAAGGAAGATGTTATACAAAATAATCATTCCAAAAGATTAATGTTTGAGGTATACTGACCTCTGCCCAGTCTGTGCTGTACACAGCCTCTGGGTGAAGAATCAGCTAGAGTCTAGTCACATGTCTAAGAATGAAGTAATGTGTACAAAATTACTGTAATGTAATAAACTATATCTTATCATGAAAAATAAGTGCTCTTCTGGCGATACAAAATGATGGTCTATCCTCCAGCACAGGCCACTGAAAGACCCTTAGATTAGTATATGGAGGAGGATTGGTAGCAGCTCTCTACTCCAACTACAAACTACTAGTGGTTGGTACCCAGGCATCATATCATATAATAACAATAGCTACAATATCTTGAAGTGCACTTGCTAAACTGGGAGATGATACTTCAATATAATCACTGATCCTCTCTTAAAAGACAATCATTGATGGATAAGAAACATTGCAAAGAGATCTCAATCTGTAAATCTTATCTGTAGGTCTGGAGAAGGAAGCAGCCTTTCACTGCCAAAGATGCATGGGCACATCATTGCTCTTGATGATGACAATGAGAGATGGACTTAAGCATGCAGTCTTCAATGTCACTGGCAAGAACAATCTTCATCCTGCAGACTTTCCTATAGATGGTACAAGTGCACAAAAGCAGACATAGCACAATTTTGGGTATATATTTACAAAGTTCTAAACTGTGATATTTACAGGGTGAAATGAAATGTTACTATTGTGAACCCAGTAAGGTAAAATGGCACCAGCCCCCCTTCCAAGTGTCCTCCCATGTGACCTCAGACAAGGTGAAGACAAGCTGCTCAACTGTTGTATCGTATGGCATTGAGGAGCGTGGTGGACAGCATCATCATGCAGGTACCTTAATTCAGTCTGCAACCTCTATATTTCAAAGGTGGCAGTTGTCACTGGCAGAAGTAGAACAGATGAGAGCTCTGGCAAAAGGGTTGGGGAGCTGGCAGAAGATGAAGGTGCTGAGATGATTTCAGTTTCTTGACCCTGCTCATTCATGAATTCACAGCCCTAAGTTGGCTTTTAGTGGATTTGGTGGGGCTAGCTTCTGGGCAGTCATCCATTCCAGCAACATTATCCAACCCTGCAAACATCCTGTGAAGGAAATGCAACTCCCCATGTTTTTGATGACTGTCAGTGCTCATCCTCAGAATGGACAGCTCCAAACTACTGAGTGAGCCCTAACCTTTCCACAGACATATATGTTGCTGTGGCATGTATTCCAAGTGATGCAGCATGTATCACTCCGTGAGATTGGCCATTGTCTTGTGGTTGAAGCCATATGGTCATGTCCCTCAGACAAGATGGAATTTATCACTGCAATGGACTCCTCCATTTGCATGAATGAGCTCACATGCTGTTTGAAAACCACATTTAGGACTGATGGTTTAATTACTGTGCTCTCAATAGGCTGACTCCTGAAACTCTCCCTCCTTGCCCACTGGAGCATCATGGTGAATTTCCACCTCCTTGAAGGGGAACTGTTCACAGATGTCTCCCTTGTGGATTCTGCTGTGATGCTGTTCACTACACAACCTTGATTTTAAATATACACTATATCCCTCTGATGTGCTTGTATTTGTGCTGGTTGAATATCAGCAAATCACATGTGAGTCTGACTTCTCAGATATCTCTTCCTTCTCCTGAAGCCCAAGGGATGAGTTGGCAAAGGGTAAGGGGGGAGTGGGCAATAGGGAGGTGAGTTTCTGTGAGCAGTGCTGGGAACAACATGAGACATTAATAAGAAATGAGAATGAGATGTAACCTTTCATATTGTGAAGCACGTTTTGACACATGCCCTCACATTCAATTATAATGTCATCCAAGCCAATTTTTACACACCCTCTCATATCAGCAACTTCTGCTCAGCGAACTACAACCACCATTACCACTATTTCAAAGATGCCTCTAGCATCTGCAATAGACAAAATTCTCCATCCTTAACAAACTGCCAAGCTAGCAGCACCCTTGCTACCTCCGCCCCCTCTCATCCACTTTCCACATTGCTCATAGGCTCATGCACCTATGCTTTGCCAAGCCATCCCCATGCACCCTCTTTTCATGCACATACAACAGAGAGTGATGTTGGCCTAATATGTATTTCCACCAGGGACAAATATCGTGAATGTGGTAATGTATGACATCTCAGTGTGTACCTACAGGAGTGGCTTAGATATTTCATCGAGAGGACATGGCAGTGGAGTAGGCTCCTGAGCCAGAGCTCGTCTACTCCATCCAATTGTTTTCTTCTTTTTCCTCTTTTAGTTTTCTCTTTTCTTCTATTTTTTCTCTCTACTACCTCCATTCCTTGGAGGGCATCAATGATGGATGGTTGATCAGGCACAGAAACAAGGGACTCCAGTTCTCAAGGAAGCCCAGCATGGACTCCAGGTCTCGAGGAAGCCCAAAATGGACTCCGGATCTTGAGGAAGCCCAGCATGGACTCTGGGTCTTGAGGAAGCACAGCACGGACTCCGGGTCTTGAGGAAGCCCAGCGTGGACTCTGGTTCTTGAGGAAGCCCAGCGCAGACTCCTGGGCTCACGGAAGCTCAGCTTGTACCTCTGGCCTCCTCGAGGAAGCCCAGCACATATTCCAGCCTTCTCAAGGAAGGGTGAGCTCCTGGACCCCTTGAGGAAGCCCACTGGGGAGTCCTGGGCTCAAGGAAGCCTAGCACGGAGCTCTGGCCTCCTCGAAGTAGCCCAGCTCAGACTCCTGGCCTCGACGTGATGTCCACTGTGGGCTCCCTGCTTTAGAAAAACTTGTTGAACTTTTATCTTTTTTATTATTTTTCTAATTTATACCTAAGATTTTGTACCTAGGTATCTTTATACCTAAGATGGTGATGGAAACAGCAACTTTGCACACTTTTCACTGTATTCATGTATCCTTGTACTTGAGTACATGTGACAATAAACCTAATTCTATTCAACATTCTTCTCTTATAACACAGAGGAATTATGTGCCAGGTCACCTATAACAGGTGTAGAATTCACTTGTGAACAGCACTTGGACCTCAGTGCTTGTGCTGAAAAACTTACCATGCTGGAGTGCAGTAGGTTATGGAACCCTTTCCTGCATTGCACCCGTGAACTTCCACTATACCCTGCTATATTCATTTGGCAGGTCATCCTCTGCATTGGTTGCTACTTGGAAGTTTTAGCAAACATTATCTTTCACATAAAACAATTTAGGATCTGGAGATTCCCAGTTGCTGAAGTGGGGCACATCCCCTCCCATTTCTTCCGACTATCCCTTAGGTGAGATATTCTTGAATGCAAAGTAGAACAAAAAGTTCCAGCTTCAAATGGTCGTACACATGTCCACTTATACATATGAACTATCTTCCCTATCTCATCAATGTTTTATGTTGGGTTGTTGTGGAAGAGGGATGAAAATGGAACTGGATGAATGTCTGTGGCATTTGTTCCTATCATTCTCACTATTTTAAACTGAACAATTTAGTTTAGCAAAATAAATATTGGAAGAATAAATAAGTCACACCATTGTATGTATTATTTACCCACTATTATTTTAGATTTAAACTGAAAAGCCTAAGTCTGCCAATACAAAACGTAAAAATATACAATTGTATATAGATTCAACAAAAACAAGTTTGTTTGACCTCAAAATTCCAGCAATGTCAGAATCATTAAATCCTAAGCCATTCAAACAGTCTGACTTCCAGGCACACAAACATAAGAGGATTAAGGTAAGTATCCCACCTAAAAGCCTGCAAAAACAAAGCTTATTTTCAAGACCTAAAGAAAGCAAATGAAACACTAACTTAGAAATCTCAAAGAATGGTTCAGTTCCTCTTAGCAAAATTGAAGTATCAAATGAAAAAAACACCTAAAGGTGTTTAAACCAGAGTTACCGATAGTTTGCTAATTGCCCTGTAACTAGTTACAGTCTAAGCCTGGAATTTCAAGAACCCCTGACTTCCATTTCTCATGGATAGAATTAAGTATGCCAGGAAGAAAAATTTCTTTTGATCATCTAAAAGCAAGATCCACTTGACTTAAAAAGAGTAACTGCCAAATTCTTTCTCTTCTTCAAATGAAAGTTATGGTTCAGGAAGCCAGATTCATGGTAGCATTTCATTTAATTCAAAGTAGCAACCTTTAGCAAGGCTATTAATACTATGTGGAAACATTGTAGAAAAATCAGATGTATGGATAACTGAAGAATTCTTGAGGGAAATTCAGGCGTCAGAACAGCTTAAATATAGTGTAAATCCCTTTCTGATCTAAGATTTCCAAAAACCTTACAACGAATGACCTATCAACTAAACAAAAGGGCAAACTAGGGAATACTAAATTCCCTGGCAAAGTACGTCTCAACTTACAACCACTGACTGCAACACTGATTAAAAGAATATGAAGGATTACAGCATGTGACATAGAAGTTTGAACAACCATGGTTGAATCACAGGATTTTAGGAGGAGTTACATAGATTTTCCTTATATGTGGTGGCCAATTCAATTTTATAAGGCGAATATAGGGTGAGGTGCCAAGTGTAGGAGATTAGAAATAAAATCAGGTGAGAAACAAGAAATTAACAAGGTGTTGTAAATAAAAAAATGATGCACAGGGATTGCAATACCAAAGGAATTAAGCATTTTTGACTGCTTTAATAAAATAATATTGAAGTCACAGGGAAACATGGATTTTACATGGGCAAGTTACGAGAATGAAATGGGACTAGAAGCAACAAAAAGAGCAGTCAATCAGTCCCATTGGTTTTGTAATAGCCTTCTCTGATACATTTTAAAATTAGCTTAAAAAAACTATTTAACTGCACAAATTTTAGAAATGTTTGTAAACGCTGTGTTATAAAATTCAGAGCAGTTGAATAACTTGCATGGTCCCTGCCTGTTTAGGGTCAATTGTGTCCATACTTGCGTTTGTCGATCAGGCAAAATATCTCAATTACTATCTCCCAGATGAGCCTGGACCTTGTCATGCACTGCTGACAATCTGCGCTAGAACCCGTTATTAGTCATACTTGTACTATTCCCTACGTGATTCAGGGTGCCTGATTATTTTCCTTCAGTTCCATCTGAATATATTTGCTTATGGCCACTGAACCTATGGTTTGAGGCAAAAAAAAAATCTCTGCAGCATTCAATGTTTTCATGGTAAAGTGATACTTTACAATTTCTATATCATGTATGTTACATCTCACTTTTTTATTGAGATTCCAGTTGTGGAATGCTGCTTGAGTTTCTCAAATTAAATCCTAAAACCTGGTTGATAGAGAATGCAGTAGTTTTTTTTTGTATGAAACTTCCAAACATAATGAAAGCTCTTGCTATTATTAATGATGTAGGGAAGCACAATAAATCTTTCTGTGCGAGAAAAAGGAAGCACATCATACACTGCCATTGACTCAAAGTAAATAACTAACTTACATAAATTCATTCAAAGGTAAATTATCAAAGATTGCACAATAAGGTGACAACTTCAATGACTATAATTTCAATCACCAAGCTCATATTATGTTCAAAAATGGCTTCAACTTTTGTTTGTAGTTGGAAAGAAAGATTTGCATTCATATTATGTCTTGCACAGCCACTGGACTTCCCAAGCTACCTTGCAATCCATGAAGTACTGAAGTGTAACCATTGCTGTAATTTATGAAATGCAGCAGCCAACTATGCACAGCAAGCTCACACAATGGCAATGTGATATGCAACAAAAGATAATCAGCTTTTGTGTTGTTGATCGAGAGATTGGCCAGGTTGACAAGGACAAGTGCCATGCTTCTCTTCACATAACTCTATGGCATCTTCTAAATCCACATGACAGGGGAGGTGGGACTTCAGTTTAACATCTCATTTGAAAGATGACACCTTTGACAGTTCAGCAATCTCTCAGTACTGCAGTGAAGCTTGACTTTTGTGCTCAACTCCTAGGGTGGAACTTGAACCCACCACCTTCTGTTACAGAGGCGAGAGTCCAACCAGCTAATACTCATTTCTGAATTTCATTTGCAGCATGAAATTATAGCTCAGAAGGTAGGAACCTGTTGTCAAGCTTTCATCAATTCTATTTCTTGGTAAATCTCTAAGAAATCCACGATTGCTACATGTTGAACAAAACTTTAAGACATCCATAGCAAAAATATAAAAGTTAATGAATTCCTCAAAAATCATTAAACTTATATAATTGTCTGTGTGGTGTTGCTCATTCTCAGATGACTCTTTCATTTCTGAGATACAATCTGATCTATGTCTTTTTTTCTTGTGCACAGATTCTGTTGTATTTTCAGGCCTTGTTTGGTCTTGCAGTCAGCACTCACATATGGGACCCTATTCTCTGCAAGAGTCCAACTACTGATCTTGCATTTTTTCAAAAATATTGTATCATTTTTGTCTGTCCTTTATTGCACTCTTTTCATCTAACATTTAATATTTTCTGTATGCTTATTTTTAACTGCTGCTTTTCAAATTTGTCTTGATCCTGTACATGAGATCAAGATTGACTTTGTCACTTCATACTTCCCGTACTGGGACAAAAGTATCTAGCCAACATTAAGAGTAACATGTCTTGTGTTGTAAGATGAATTCTCACAAATGCCCATCATATTGTTTAAGCTTGAGTGGTTGAATGAGAAGAGGATCTTGTCTTAAACACAGTAGCTATATACAAGTTACACTGACATGATAAACATTGTTACATAAGTCTACGAGGTAGACCTCGATAATAGCCACTCCTCAATATTAACCGTTTCGGATTCTTATACCTTGATAAAATGTATTGGTGCACAGCAAGCTTTCAGACAATGATGTGGGATGCAGTAAACAAAACCAGAATTTGAAATTTAAAAACAGCAAATTTAAAAACAGATGCAATAACAAACAAGCACTACTCGTGAGAACAGAGACCAAATGCAGAAGAGAAAGTGGTACATTTTATTTTTATCCATTACAATGCTACAAGAGATCAACTTGCAAGCATTTAATTCTGGATTAGATGGAATAAAAATCAGAAATTCCTGATATGAATTTCTTCCGACTGTTTAAGCAGCCTCTTTTTTAAACTCTTCCCTGGTCCCTTGATTACTTTTTGGAGGCATTGAGCTGATGAGCATTTATTAAGATGGATGTCCGAAACAGGGACCTAGCAATCTAATGTGACAACTTAGGTAAATGAGAAGCCCAGTAAAGAGAGAGAAATAAAAATTAAAATGTAGTATTACCAATATGAAAGTTCAGTGACATGGAAAAAGAGACTAAATGAGGCAGAGTTTCATATCGAGCACACAAAGGAGAAAAGCTCAGGAAAACTGCAGCAATGGCAAGGTAAGGAAGAAGCTTACATTTTTTCTACTCCTTTACGTAAGGACTAACTATACTGGGAATGGAATATTTGGTGCCAGCATTCAGCAACCATCCGTGAAATTAATTCAAATATATTTCTAGGTGATGGGCAGTGATTTAGATGACTGGTTTATTCCAGTTCAATTCCAAAGCAAAATTGTACCACCAGCTGCACGAAATAAGAGTTTTGCATTAACTATCACTTGCATGTTATTTATATATATAATATACGTGTCGTCTGTACGTGTGTGTGTGTGTGTGTGTGTGTGTGTGTGTGTAAGTTTAGTAGTTTGCTTGGAAGGAATTCCCTAAATAACCAGGAAATGAGTTAAATTAACCAATAGATTGCCACACATCATTAATCATTGTTGACACAAGTTCTGAAGATGATATCAAAACCCAATCAATCAACTAATTGCAAAATCATCACTGCAACTTCTTTCTTCATTGTTGCAAAGGCAAATTATTTATAAAGCATCACTTAAACCCTTATAAAAATGATAAGCTGTGACTTATATCTGAATCACCTTTCTGCCTGAAGGGTTTTAGCAGCTGATATTGGAGGTAAATAATAAATAAGATTTTCTAAAGTTTAAATTATATGAGGACACAATTGTAATTACACTTTTATATAATCAATGTACTAACTCAAAAATAAATATTCAGAGAAATAAATTTGAACAATATAACTAACCATAAGTGATGTTAATGGAGAAATGTGAAGGGCTCGTCATACATCCAATAAAAACTGAAAACTACACGGCACAAATCAAACAACATGGTGTTCAGTTGTTTGAATTCACATTTTCGACACTTACACTTGGATGTGTCAGGTCTCTGCAATTTCCAGTAGGCTCCTGACTACTTTGTATAAATATTTGAAAAGGACAGAGTGGAGGCTGAGACTTCCTAATTCAGGGGCTCCCTCCTCAGACTCTTGTGGGACCTGATGTTTATGTGGCAGCTAAAACACTGATTGAGAAACATTGGCTCATTATGAACATTAAAAATGACTCCAGAAGCCACATGAACTTCACCCAGATAAATTTCATTTTTTTTCCAAATATCTTAGTGGCCACCATGCCCAGTAGTAAAATAGACCATTGATAACGGGAAAACATGGGCAATTCTGGCAGCCAACTCCCCTTAGGCATGCATAGGTTAGAGTTTCTAGATTATGAGCAGGAAGGATCCAAAATGCTCCCTACCCTATACAATGAAGTATTCTCGCAATGATCCCGCAAACTCTGGTGGAGAATACCCTTAAGCACAATTCCAAGATAACAGTCAGGATTGTGACCTAAGGTATTTCAGAGACAGTGTAACATGATTTGCAAAGTCTCTGCACATATTGTATTTCCCAAAACATTCCTGCTCAGAATTATTTGTATTTTTTGCTTTGAATTCTAGCATTTATGCGATTATTGTAAACATTAATCAAAAAAGTTTGAAATAGTTACCTTTAAAGACACAGCTGCAACAACTTAATTCACAAGAGGCCTCATTTCATTTCTCAGCAATTGTGCATCACAGCTCAGATCCCACCAGGTGTCATACTTTTTCAGTTCTGATTTGTGGTTATTCTGCAGATAATCAAAGAAATGCATTAAGTTCAATGCCCTTTTATTCAAATAGATATGAACACCTTTTTTTCCCTTAAAAAGAACAAAGTTCAACAAAGTTCTTTTTATCTCTTGCTAATTGTCTCCCTTCTCGTCCTCTCCGGAAAGTACTGATATCTTGCTGGGATGCAGTTCCACAAGTAGTCTTCATCTTTATTGTAAATACTGCCATTTATTTACGTGAGAGCCTGAACAGTGAATGTTGGCAGGCTATTTTACCACAGGGGCCTTCATGACAAAGTTCAATCCTGTTTTCATTTGACACATGCACTTACAACAAGGTTTGCTAAGATAGTGATCAGATAAGGTTCACTAAATCCTTGCTTTGTTACCATTAATAAAAACATAACTGAAGAAAAGTTGATTTAAAGTTTAAATCACGGCCAGAATATCTCCATTTGATTAAACTACAAAATAATTTAACATTTGTTTTGTAGCCATTCTAAATCAAATAAAGAATTTACATAGCAAACTTACAATAGTCTTCATTGAGTATTCATACCTCAATGACATGACATTATTAAAATGAAGTATCTTTTATAATGAAATATAGCATAACACCACAAGTCACAATGAAAAGGTATTAACATTTTTCTGTGCTGTAGATAGTCAAGTGGTTCTGATATCATCTTCTGTTATTTGCATGACAGCAATAAGTCTGGATTGTTCAGTTAAAATCAAATCAAGCATCCTTCAACATTAGTGTTAATATCAAACAATATAATTGCAAATACACAGTAAAGTGGTCATAATAACAAGTATTTTGAAAATACAATTTTATTCATAAAATGTAAACTAACAAAACAGATTCCATAATGTTTTTTTAAAAAATTGCACTGCTTTTTGAGAAATGGGTGTATTAGTGGGATTGCAAAGAGAGAGCAGAAGCATAGTCCTCAACTAAGTGACTCATGCAGAGGAAAGGAAAGTGCAGAGACTCAAAATGGCCTATTTCTGTTCTGCAATATCCTAAAGCCTACAACTCTTCTTCTATACGCTTTCCAATTATCATCTTGAGTTATGAATATTGTGTTCATCATCCTGAGAAAGTACTAGAGAGGAACAAGTTAGTTCTTCTCCAGTGCCTCGTGTCAGAACCAACATCTGGTGAGATATTTTGTAAGTTCAAGCAGAAAGCACTCTCTCCAATAACTGATGCTCAATTACAACTCCAAAAGTACACTCCTTAATGTACTAAAATGGCATTTTATTTTCCACACTAGCCATTCTACTGTAAATTATGAAATAATTTTGTTATATGAAAAGTTTTACAGTGAAATCATGCACACCAACAACTCAGTTCAGATTGTCCATATTCATTTCCATTGCCTTTTTTGGGACAAGTTTCATTTGCAAAGGACAGGAGAGGCAAAATTTCCACATTGTAATGTCACATAAATGATTAATTCTACATGAGCCAATTGTTGGGAATTCAGAACTCTCTGTTTGTACTGTATTTGAATTTGAAGAACATTTCCAGAGTGCTGGGAAACAAGAGCTTTGTCTTACAAAAGCAAAACTGCAGTTGCTTGAAATCTGGAACAAAAACAGGAAATGTTGGAAATACTCAGCAGGTCAGAAAGTATCTGGAGAGAAAAACCACCATAACTTGGTTTTCCTGGCTTGGTCCCAGCCACTTTCGGGTCCATTTCAGAACTTCCAATGCTAGCAATGAAATATATGTGGAGGTGTGCAATGTGGCTAATTATGCGGCAGTGGCCAGCGGGAAGTTACTGAACATGCTGTCAGGTAACAGGTTCAGAGATCCAGGTGTCATTGTTAAGCAGCACCTGGACATGCTTGCAGCGCCTACAAGTCAGAAGCATTGGTATGGCACAGACTGATATAAACCCCAGGAACATCGCTGACCTCAACCTTCCTCTCTACTGCTGAGGCCAAGGGCTTCAGGCGGACCTCACAGCCTTTCTCTCTACTGGTGACCCTTGGGACATCACCATGACCTTTCCATTCAAGCTTGTCATTCATATTGCCTCTTGTAAGTTCTCCTCTAGGCTGTCTGGGAAGCAGGGTTTCTTCTCCAATGACAACATCAGGAGATTATCCCCTCTGACAAAAGAAACTTGATGGAGACTGTAGTGGAAGTTAGCAGTTCTGGGGTTCAATTGGGTACAATGCATTCAAAGGCTCAATCACTTACTGTACAACAGGGGAGCAGAATGGTGGTGATAGATTATTATAGTTTTAAATAGACAACAACCAATGTTTTTCAGTGAGATAGAGCTGGCAAGCAATAGAATGCAGTGTAAGGCTCATCAGCATCATGAGGCCTGGATGCATGTGGACCAGAATTTGCAGGCTCATACTTCCATCATGGTAAAAGTGGTAAGAGAATGTGAGTGTTGATGTAACTCAGGAGATCTCATTGTCTGTCAGAGGAATGCTGCTTGATACAGAGATTACACGTCCATCGATTTGAAATTTGATTGAAATTTGATCTCCCCTTCTGTTTAGAGTTGTGCATCTTTTTTTCCATAGAAAGAACATGAAAAGACAGGATCATGCCACATCATCGTGACTACAAACCTAAGAGCTGGTAGTTGAACAAAGCTGGCACAGATGCTCCAATGTTAGATTGCATTATTTGTTTGATTAAATTGCCTTAGTTACTTTATTCATATGGTGGGACATGGTTAGCAGAGTAATCGCTTGTGTGATCAGTGGCACTCCTGAAAGGCAAGTATTGTCACCGAATCATAGAATCATAAAGATCTACAGCACAGAAAAAAGCCCTTTGATCTATTGATTCTGCACCAGTAAAAAACAAGCACTTAATGAATCCCATGTTCCAGCACTTGGCCCATAGCCTTGTGTGCCTTGGCACTGCAAGTGTACATTTAAATACTTCTTAAACATTAAGAGGGTTTCTAGTTCGATCACCTTTTCAGGCAGTGAGTTCCGAATTTGCACCACCCTCTGAGTGAAAAATCTTTTACTCACATCCCCTCTAAATCTCCTTCCCTTTACCTTAAATCAATGTCCCCTAGGTAGATCCACCAAGCAGAAAGGTTCCTTCCTGCCTCCTCTATCTTTGTCCCTCACCTTCAATGACTGTGGTAGCAAAGATGGAGACACTTGTTTGCATTCATTGGTGATTTGATTTCAGGTGGAAATGCAGGGATCACTTGGGTGCAAGACCCAGAACTGATTGGTTGTAAAAGGCATTGTGCTTGCTGAAACCTATTCAGAGTGTTTTTTGAGCCTCCCTCATGCATCTCTTCATGTTATACTAAAACTCCAACATGCAGGTCTTCCCGCTCTGATGTATCCTGTCATCATCCTCAGCTGATGAGTGTGGTTCCTCTATGTCTGTAGCTGGTAAGTCCATTCCCTCTGTATTAGTAGGTTGTGCAGGTACAGCAGATAACTATAATCCTCAAAACTCTTGAAGACAAACTGGACAGTTTTTACATTCTGAAGGTCTCCTGTATTGTAACCCTTATGGAAACACTGCAGTGCTCTTCAGCTTGAGTTTGGGTATTTCTGGCTAGGGTCATCAACCAGTCATGACTGAAAACCCCCTGCCTCCCAAACTCCAACCCTGCTGACAAGTATAGGTCTTGAATAGCTATGATACCTGGGAGTTATGAAGAATGTATGAATAAAGAAAGCTCTCTGGGAACCATGCACAACTACTGTCCCAGAACAACTGCACATTTAGTGAGTGAAACACTTTTCTGTTTATGAAGTTTGAAAGGCTGTTTGCAGACATTTCTGATCACCACATGCATGCAGTTGATAACGTTCTGTAGCTGTGGAAAATTGACAATGACACCTATGTCCACTGATCTTGTTGCTGGCCCTCTGCACCGAATGGAAGGATACAAATTTTCGAGAACTTTTGAACAGTGCATTCATGATCTTTCTATGCAGCCATGTGTGGTTGCCTGTGATATGTCACACATCTCCTCCATGGAGCCTTGAAGGAGCCACTGGCAATGTGAGTTGCCAGTGTGTAATGTGTAATGCTGCAGTGAGTTTTAACACACTGGCACTGGGTTCACTCCCAGTCTTGGGGGACAGGCACAGAAGTAGAGTACACAGATCAGTGACTGTTTCTCTAGAAATCCTCAGGCATCCATGCCACTGCCTTTCAAATCATTTGCAGGTAGTTGAGACAAGCCACATAACAGATCTAACTCAGCTAACTGCTGCCCCATCAGTCTTCTTTCAATCATCAGCTAAATGATGGAGGGTGGTGTCAACAGTGCTATCAAGTGGTAGTTACACAACAATAACCTACTCACTGCTGCTCAGTTTGATTTCCAACAGTGTTAGTGAACTCCTGATCTCATACCAGTTTTGATCCAAACCTGGGCAGAAAAGCTGAGAGGCAAGAAAAACTGCTCTCAGCATCAAGGTAGCATTTGAACAACGGTGGCATTAAAGTGCTCAAGCAACATACAAGTCAACTGAAACCAGAAGGAAATTTTTTCATCGACAGTTGTACAGTTTTCAGTCTGTTTCACAAATCCTCATATAACAAAGCCCGTACGCAGCAGGAAATGGACAACGTTCATGTTTGGGCTGATAAATGGTTAGTAACATTTGTGTTAATATGTATCAAGCAATGACCATCTCCAACAAATAGAATGTATCATCATTGATGTTCCCCGCTACAAACATCCACAGGGTTACCACTGACCAGAAACCTAACTGAACCAGTCTTAAAAATACTGTGGCTGTAATCATAGGTCAAATGCTGTTGTAAGTAATTTACCACCTGTCTTCCCAAAACCTGTCCAATATCTACAAGACACAAGCCAAGAGCCTGACTAAATTCTTGCCACTGAGCTGGATGAATGCAACTCGAACAACACTCAACAACTTCAACTTTTTAGCACAAAACAGCCCAGTTGATTAGCATCCCACCTGTAATCTTCAACATTCACAATCATCAGCACATTGTGGGAGTAGTGTGTACAGGAAATGTATACGCACACTTTCCTCACTTGGAACTATTTTTTAGAACTTCAATTTCATTGTATAAAAGCCTTAGAACTTCACCCTTTCTCAATAACAGTTCTGTGGGTGTACCCACATCACATACACCCACATCACATGGACTGTATGTGCTTATGAATGTACCCATTAGTTTCTTCTCAAGGACAGTCAGAGACTGGCAACAAGTGCAGGCCTTTCCAGCACCACTCACATCCTAAGAACAAATAAAAAGAAATCAGGATGTCATGCAATATTATATACATTACATATTTGTTAAAACAACTAATTTAAGTATTCTGTGCTTTTTAACTGTGTCTTGGGAATTCAAGACTGATTGTTCATTATTTGATGTAAACTACAAACTCGTGGTCTTGACTATTACTAGGGCGGGATAGGCATAGTCAATCAAGGCATTTATCTGTGCTTCAATGCAGTTTTGGATCTAGGTATTTCTGTTATAATGGTTCTGATAATTGGTAGCATTGAGGTGTAAGTGCTAACATTTGGCAGTGGAGGGATAAAGTTTATCCTCTGATTCACCAGCATCAATGAGACAGAACCTGAATTTGGTAGAATTAGTGCAGGGGTTGGAATGTAGGTATTGGCTCATTGATGGTCTTCTCTCAACTATAGGTTCTCCTCGGTAGTTGAGGAGCTTGTGGGTATGAATGATATGGCCAGAAGCCTTTGGACTTCTAAAAGGGGAGGTTGTGTGTTCCTCTCTACCTACAGTGAAAAATATCTCAAGCTTGAAGAAAGCCAGTTTATTTTCCCTCACTAGTTGCTATAAGCTGTGGCTTTTAAGCAGTAGTGAAGAGATTTTACAATTTGTGAACCAGTCATTTTGTACCTCCTACAAAGAATTGAAAAGCATCTGAAGATAGAGATCAACAAACAGCAAGTCCTGAAAAGTAAAAGGATCATCTCAGTAGACCATTGAACTGCTTTTCCAACTTTTTTCTACACCTGTAATACCAAAGCTTTTTTTCATCTGTCTCTATGTGTGTAGGGAGGCTCTTATAAAGGGTTAGCATTTTAACTAGTCAAGTTATATGTTAATGGCTTGTAGTTGTTTACCTGTAGCTAGAATGTATTTGTAATAAATAGTAATTCTTGATAAATACAGAATCTTGGCCCATGTTTTCAGTTAACCTCAGCCTAAAATGTGGGTAAACTGGGGAGCTTTACATACTTTGATAAAATCTTTAAATTTTGCGATGACTCTGCGAATAGTGGGGCTTAATTTCCATTGTATTACCTCATCAAAGCACGTCAACCTCTTTTCCCTTCTGTGAAATTGACTTGAGAGTTGTAAAACCAGAGTGCTGGCAGTGACGTGAAATTCCAGCACATACAGAAGTTGCTGGAAAAGCTCAGCAGGTCTGACAGCATCTGTGAAGAAAAAATAAGATTTAACGTTTCGGGCCCAGTGACCCTCCCTCAGAGGAAGGGCCACTGGACCTGAAACGTTAACACTGATTTTTTCTTCATAGATGCTGCCAGACCTGCTGAGCTTTTCCAGCAACTTGTTTTTGTTTCTGATTTACAGCATCTGCAGTTCTTCTGGTTTTTATTGCAATGAAATCCTACACTGCTTGCTTCTGTTCCTGCCCCTAGTGACACTATCTCTGTCTACTTTCTCCTGTTCTGTCTCATGGTTTAATTTGTTTTCAGTAGTGACAAGAGGAGGAATTAATAATACCTCTTGGTGTTTAGTGGATATGGAGTCAACTTTACCCTGTATTTCCCTTTTATTTATATTGAAAAATAGATAAGTTTTAAAATTGTTTCAAAGATGCAACTCTTCTTCATTGAGAAAATGCACTGTACTTCCCCACAATCCCCCGCCCCCCACCACTCTCATGTAACTGAAGCCTAAAAGTTACAATTGATGATATTAACGGACAAATACTTCACTCATTGATATGGTATTTCTCTGCCTGGTGTTTTAACACAGGCATTAATAGTATTTATTTCAAATGGTAAATGCAGAAATAATGAATTAAATAAAAGCAATGTGGGATCTTAGAATGTAGTTCACATTTTTTTGGTTTGAAATATCACACACAGCTCCAATCAAATTCAGTTCAAAAATGCAGCATATTTTATTTTAGATCAAAACTGACTTTCGAGTTAATAATGTGGCTGCAACAGCCATCTTAGAGATAGCTATAATCTCTGTGTGAATTATAGAACAACTCAGTGATGAAGGAGGCCATTCTTCCCACTTTGTCTGTTCTTATATTTCTGTACTTAAAGGATCATAGGAATTGGAAACTGATTTAATGTATTGCAGAGTTTAAATGCATTTACTGTATAATAACTATTCCTATTATTATTTCTAAAAAAAGGTTCCAATTGTCAATTACACAGTCAAGATACAAAAAAATCTCTCAATGGCAAACTGTAACGATTTTATCCTATGAGCATAGATGACCTTCATAATTTGCTAATTAAAGTTATCAAGTCCATGGAAGTTACATGAAATAAAGTCCATAGTTTTCAATTCATTATTCTTTATCTTTGAGATTTAGAACCTTCTGCTGAAAGGAAAAGAATAAACTGGGCACAGGAAATGCAATGGTTATATTAACAGCACAAGATCTGTCTCTTAGCTCCTGGGGCTTTTAATTCATAGTGATTGCTACCACCTCTGATTTATGATTGATTACCTGTATTATAAATTATCTTCTTCTGTGTTGAACTATGTTGCCAAATACAACTGCCAAAATAAATATTTATATCAGGTGGTTTACCTTTCTAAGCATTTGGTTTCCCAGGAAGTGAACTACTCAAAATATTATTCTAATCATAAGCATCGGCAGATTTAAAACAATATGGTAGCAGGAACTTTAAAATATCACAATTGCACCAGGTTTGGAAATGCCTTGTCAACAATAATTTGACTTATGTGGTTTGGTCTATTTTTTCCTTAAAAATGATTTAAGCTTAAACATTCCAAATTATAATCAAAACAAACAGTGCACAAATATACAATACTCTAGAAATATAGCATCTCAGAAGTAATTTCATTTACATTCTGTTAAGTAAAAATGGAAAATTACATTCTCGCTCATTCTCAATATACATTGTGCAGACTTTCAAGATGTACTGCATATGAAAATAAATGAGGACAGATTTCAACAAAACTGTTGGCCTTGAACATACTTTGATGTTTTGAAATATTATTATATTAGAGCTATTTACCTCTGTCCAAAATTCCGTTCTTTGCGTATGAAAAGCATGCCCATGATACCGAATGAAAACTCTGGATTACTTGTTGCATAAAATTATCCTCAGTGAATTCTCAACAAAAGGTTGTATTAGGCAGTTTAATATTTCATGGGCTGTAATTATTCTTTAACTGTTAGCATGTACTGTCCCTATGGAACTAATTACAGAATAGCAATCATCATACCGAGAAAATACAAACAAATCCTTCAAGCAGTATAAGTGACTTCTACTGTTAAATGTTAGTAGGGTTGTATCGCAGGTATTCATGCCAATCATGTTAGTCTGGTTTGTGAAATACTAATTTGATTTGGGTTTTGCTATATTAGATAATTATGATACACAATCATAATTATAAAAAAGGAAGGCTGCAAGCTATATAAATAATGATCTATTAATCAGCAGATCAGTAATCTAGCAAAGCTCAAGCCAAGAACAAAAGCAGGGTTTGTTACAAATCTAAATGATAAAGCTTCTGGCAAAGACAGTGTACTTAATTTAGAAAATCTGTTTGTGCTAAAAGCATAGCTTCCCCTATGTAAGTATCTTACATTTCCTAAGGTTAACTAAACAGAGGTTAAAATAATTAGCCCACAGCTAACAGGTTTCCATGACATAGCTTCTGCAACAAACAAAGCTCAAAATCCAATTCAGGTCAGAGGCTACAGTTACAAAATGGAAAATAACCTTGGTCTACTTCTAATACCGCTAATGGGATGTTCCAGTCTAAACAGATGCAAATGTTAATACTACAATTTTCTTTCAATCCAGGCAATGGTAGTTTTACTTAACAGAATGAATGGTTTAAACTCCTTCAAAATGGGGAGGGGGAAAGAGTTATGGCTACGTGAAAATTATCATATTTGTGGAATTTGTTTCAGCTTCCTATCGTCAGTCAATTACTATGCAATTTTATTTCCTTATGACTGAGTAGCTCACTGTTAGCAAATAATGAAAAGGCAATTACAGGAAGCTGTGTTCGTATTACACTGTTCATTTTATGCAGACTGTAATTATTCTCAATGGTACAGACTTACTGTACCATGTAAGTGGCACTAAGGAAGAAAATGGAGTGGGCTGGTGCATAGAAAATTGCAAATGTCACAGATACCTTTATCATCACTGCTGGGTTTCTAAGATTAAAAAAGAGCAATAAAAAGCCTCTCTATGTGTAGCACACTCTTTTTGCAGCAAGCTGTTGTGTTGACTGAAGTACCAGTGGCACAAAAATTTCAGACAGCACTTTTGTTCTTTCAAATAATTCCCTCAAGACAGCACTTTCAGCCACTGACTGCATGGGAACAAAGTCATGGAAATATTCCTTTTGCCATGCCTCTCATTAACTGTCTCCATGCTGTTCTATAATGGGGAGTGGCATATAAATGATCCACTTTATGGGTTTTGATCTGTTATTCTAAGAGGAAATTTGCTGAATATGGATACTCTTCCAGGAAAAGATAGTGACACACTTGACAACAGTATCGCAGTCCTACTTTTTAATAGGTGACACTGACTGTCGAAAACACGTTTCATCAATGTTTTCCTTTGTACCTGCACTGAAGATGCATCAAGATGTCCTAACATCAACGAAAAACATGCAAATAAATACAAAACATGGTACAGTAGCTGCAAAAAAAAGTCTCTCATCAATAGACTGCACAACATCAGCTGAAAAATCAAAGAGAATAAACAATGTCATTAATATTCCATGCCTCGGCAGCAAGAACCTAAAGGGAAAAAAACACAGTTACAAACATTGTTTTGACAACTGGTCCTGAAAGGTTATCTCTCAAACCCAACCCATAACTGTACATGCAATTCAAAGAAGAACGTTTCATTATTGTTGGCTTAACTAAAGCCTGGGCTCAGTCCTTCCGTTCCCACTTCGTGCTTAGATTTTAGAACAATGCTTTTATCAAGTAAACCATTTCCAACAGCTTTTTCAGCACCAACTAGGATTAAAGAATGAATTCACATTTATATAGCACCTTTCACACCCATAGCACATTTCAGCGGATTCCACAATCAACAAATTTCTTTCAAAGTGCACTCACTGATGTACGTAGATAAGTGCAAGTCAATTTGTGCACAGAAAGGCCCCAAATTCAACAATCAGATCAGTGACCAATTAAAAGAGATAGTAGGAACTGCCGATGCTGGAGAATCTGAGATAACAAGGTGCAGGGCTGGATGAACACAGCAGGCCAAGCAGCATCAGAGGAGCAGGAAGGCTGACGTTTTGGGTCTAGACCCTTCAAAGGTCATTTTCTGAAGAAGGGTCTAGGCCTGAAACGTCAGCTTTCCTGCTTCTCTGATGCTGCTTGGCCTGCTGTGTTCATCCAGCCCTGCACCTTGTTATCTAAGTGACCAATTAAAAGTGTTTTTATGCTATTTGTTAAGGAATAGATGTTGACCAGACTATGTACCAACAGGACTTCATTGCTTTTCTTTAAATAGTGCCATAAAATCTTTTATATCCACCACAGAAAAGAAAAACATCCAGAAGATAGCAATGATACAGCACACCCTACTCACAAACTTCTGATTCAGAGGTGAGAACGCTATGACAGAATCTGAGAATAATGACACAAAACTCTGTTAAAAAAGAAGTGTAGAATAACCTAGCAGCAGATAACAAAGCAGAGAACTTGATTTAGAGCTGATGGGGCCAGGTATATTGGCCCAAAATTTGCATCTATGCATACCATTATGAGTGTGCAAGTATCGAGAAATTTGTGAGAAGGAATAGATATCTTGTGAGTTATGAATCATCATAAATTCCTGAATGATTTTCCTTGAACAGAGAAAGCACTAGCTCATTGCTAAACCCCACTGTGAGTTTCAATAAACTGCTGTATTTGCACTATTAAAGCAAATTCATTTTGCCGTAGAAGGTCTTATTGGGATCCCATGATTATTGACCTTTCTAATGACACACAAGAACATCAAAAAAACAGGAGCAGCAAAAGCCTCTTCCGTTTGAAAGCATGGATAGTTTGCCATCCCAACTCACTTTTGTGCCATATCTCTTGATTTTCATGTGTTCAAAGGTCTGTCAACTTGAGTCTTGAATTCACTTAATGGCTGAGTATCCACGGTCCTCTGTGCTACAGAATTCCAAAATTTCACAATCCTCTAAGTGAATTAACTTTGTCTCATCTAAATCTTACAATGATTATCCACTTATGCTGGGACTTACGCCACTGGTTCTGGACTCTGTAGCCAGGAGAACAGCCGTTCACTATCTAAACTGTCAAGCCCACCAAGCATTTAATATGGTTCAATTAGAATTTTTGTTTTAGTTTTAAAAGCTTGTACTTGGGATGCAAGTGTCACTGGCAATGTCAGCATTATTGCCCTTTGGAAGCTGGTGACGAGCTGTCTTCTTGAACTGTTGCAGTCCATGTGATGTATGTACATTCACAGTGCGGGCAGGGAAAGAGCTCCAGGATTTTGACCCAGTAACAATGAACAAATAACAATACTGTTTCAAGTCAGGATGAGGTGTGGTTTGGAGACCAGGGCACCTGCTGCCCTTGTCGATCTAGATGGTCAAGGCTGTGGTCAAGTGCTGTCAAAGAAGTCTTTCTGAATTGCTACAGCGCTTCTTACAAATGGTACGCAGTGCTTTTGTAGCAACCCGGTGATGGATAGAGTGAATGTCATGTTAAGGTGACAGATATCACATCAGCTGCTTAGTCTATAATATAGAGATAGTAGCAACTGCAGATGCTGGAGAATCCGAGACAACAAGGTGCAGAGCTGGATGAACACAGCAGGCCAAGCAGCATCATAGGAGCAGA
>NC_063346.1:41716778-41745460 GCF_021869965.1 Rhincodon typus
CTATGATGCTGCTTGGCCTGCTGTGTTCGTCCAGCTCTGCACCTTGTAGTCTATAATATAGCCAAGTTTCTTGAATTGCACTCATCCAGCCAAGTGGAAGATATTCTTTACTTGTACCTTGTATACTGTGAGTAGACTTTCATAGAATCATACAGCACAGAAGAGGCCTTTCAGCCCATCAAGTATATAAAGTCAATATAAACTACCACCCACACTAGTCCCACTCCCCAGCATTAATGTTATGACACTTCAAGTGTTCATCAAAGTACTTTTTAAAGGTTGTGAGAATTCCCACCTCAACTACCCTCCCAGGCAGTGCATTCCAGATCCCCACCACAGTCTGGGTCAGAAAAGATTTCCTCAAATCCCCTCTAAACCTCCTGCCTTTCACTTTAAAACAATGCTCCCTTGTTATTGACCCTAGGATGCATGCCCTTCATAATCATATACACATCACCCCTTCAACCTAATCTGCTCCAAAGAAAACAACCTGAGCTTATCCGGCCTCTTTTCATAGCTGAAATGCTCCCTCCCAGGCAACATCCTGATTAATTTTCTTTGCATCCCTTCCAGGGGAGCTAGATGGGAGCTATTCATTCCATTATAACCTCATAATTTCATAACTTGCAGAAAATATAAGCCTGTACTACTTGATCACTCCTTAACACTCTCACCCCAGAAATCAACCAAGTGAAGCCTTGTTGCACCCATGCAAGTATTATCTTCCTTTAGTGAGGAGCCTAAAACTGTGCACAGTATTTCATGTGTGGTCTTCGTGTGGAATCTTGAATATGCTACAGATCATATCAATGCTCTGAGACACCTCCATGAAAGACACCTTGAGGTCCATTATGAGAATCCAATCACAGGTCAAAAGCAGTGAAATCCTTTATGGGTCCTACACTCAACAGAGGTCACCCTCTGGAAAACAACAGGCCAAATTTTATGAAGAAACTGTCTCTCAGCAAACATCAATACTGTGACCAGTATAAACAATACAAAGGCAATTTGTTTTAAAATGCCTTACAAACTTATGCACTGAGAAAATACTGTAGCCTACATCTGGCCTTCTTCTGGGCATGTTGTATATTGTGAGTTTGGTGTAGATTGTCCTTCGGAGCATGGAGTATGCTGAACCAAACTTCCGTGCTTACCACAACAAGGGCCAATCGGCTTTAACATTCCCTCAAGCAATAACATTATCAACAACTGCCAATTCTGTGGAAAACTATGCCCAGCTCGCATTGGACTTGTCTGCCAGAATGTAATACTAACAAGTATGTCATCATGAGTGATCTCACCAAAGCTGTCTTTTGTACTTTTACAATTGCAGCAATGTTTTCTTCCTCTTGTATTCCATACTCATTGCATTAAAAGCTCATGTGCTGTATGCTTTCCATTTGTTGTCTGGATTTACTTTATCTTTCTGCGATGCCACTCAACTACTCTGGTCCAGAAATGGAACAATTGTAGGCTAATCTATCATTCTTGCAGGTAGTAAATTGCTCCTCGATGATTCAAAAAATAATTATGCAAAAACTAATAGTCTCATTGTTCACCATGGTTCTAGATGCTCCTTTGCTCTGGCCATGTCAGCACACCATTATCCGCTTATACTTCTAGAAATTTGCTCCATCATAAATTTTCACAATGAAGATTAAGGCTCAAAACTTAACAGTCATGCCACAACAAACTCTGTTCCAACAAATTCTGGAACATTTCTTCTCCAGTGTCAGTGACGAACAAAGATTGTAAATATTTAAAAGTTTAAAAATTTTAAAGCTTGATTTCTGGCAGTTTATATAATTCAATTTACAATAAACAATTCACATAATTTTCTTAACACTTGCCACTGATTTATCAGAAATAAAGCAAATAAGCAGGGTTTAAAAGCCATGGTAAAACATTAAAAATGAATCATTCATGGGCTAGGCCAGCATTTATTGCCAATCTCTGCGAAAAATTTAAAAAGGACCTGAGAGGGAACTTTTCCACAAATAGAACATATATGGAATGAGCTGCCAGAGAAAGTGGTGGAGGCTGGTACAATTATAACATTTAAAAGGCATCTGGATGGGTACGTAATAGGGAGGGTTTAGAGGCATATGGGCCAAAGCTGGCAAATGGGATTAGGTAAGATTGTGATGTCTGGTTGCTGCAGGTGAGTTGGACCAAAGGGTCAACTACTGTGCTGTACAGCTCTATGACTCTACTTGCCCTGAGAGAAGTTACATGTCAACCATGTTGCCTAAGTGGTCAGTCCAGGTAAAGTCAGGAGATTATTTCCCTAAAAGAGATTAGTGAACTAGATGGAACAATAGTCTTGTGGTTAATATTAGACTGTTAATTCCAGATGTTATTTTAAAATTGAATTCAAATTCTATCATCTGCCACAACGGGATTTGAATACAGGCACCCAGAATATTCCCTGGGTATCTAAATTAATAGTCTACTGATAATTCCACTATGCCATCACATCCCCAGTGCAGTTGGAAAATTGTCAGGCAGCTTGGCTGACAAACATACAGAAATATATTCCATCAATAGGAATTCCCAACATTCTCAACAGGGGGAGTCCATAAGTTCAGCTAATCCTTCAGGAGAATACACCCTTAAGAGCAAAAAAGGAAAACAGAGGAATAATTTAACACATTTGCACAATGCTATATTAAACAATAGTGAGAACATGTCAGTTACTCAACTCAACTGTGGACTGAGTACGTTAAGAGGAGATTTGTTCGAGGCAGTCAAACATCATGAGAGACCTGGACAAAGTAAATAGGGATAAAATGTTTGCACTAGTGAAAAGATTGAAAACCAGAGGGCATTGATTTAAAATAATTGACAAAACAAGAAATGACAACATGAGGAAAATATTTCTTGACATATCAAGTGGTTAGTATCTGGAATAAACTGCTTTGGTTAACTTTGATTTCTCTTCGCAGATGCTGCCAGACCTGCTGAGCTTTTCCAGCAACTTCTGTTTTTGTTTCTGATTTACAGCATCTGCATTTCTTTCAGCTTTTGCTTTGGTTCTAACCTCAGCCAACACCCTATATGGGGGTTGCACATTCTCCTCGTGTCTGTGTGGGTTTCTGCCAGGTGCCCCAGTTTCCTCCCAAAGTCCAAGATGTGCAGGTTGTGTGGATTGGCCATCCTAAATTGCCCCGTAGTGTCCAGGGATGTGTAGGCTATGTGGATGTAGCCATGGTGAATGTGAGGTCATGGGGATGGGGCTAAGGTGGGTCTGGGAGGGGATGTTCTGCAGAGGGTCAGTGCAGACTCGTTGGGCCAAATGGCCTCTCCTTGCACTGAAGAGATTCAGTGTTTCTACGGACAGTGGAATATAAACAAAATTAGATTTTTGGAAATAAATAAGAGCTCCATTATTTAACCAACTGCCATCACCTGTTCAAAGTCACACTTCTTTGCAAATATAAGGTCGCAGGAGTGTATCGGCAGGCAGGAAGATGGTTTGAAGTGTGTCTACTTCAATGCCAGGAGCATCCAGAATAAGGTGGGTGAACTTGCAGCATTGGTTGGTACCTGGGACTTCGATGTTGTGGCCATTTCGGAGACATGGATAGAGCAGGGACAGGAATGGTTGTTGCAGGTTCCGGGGTTTTTATGTTTCAATAAGATCAGGGAAGGTGGTAAAAGAGGGGGAGGTGTGGCATTGTTAGTCAAGGACAGTATTACGGTGGCAGAAAGGACGTTTGATGACAACTTGTCTACTGAGGTAGTATGGGCTGAGGTTAGAACCAGGAAAGGAGAGGTCACCCTGTTGGGAGTTTTCTATAGGCCTCCGAAAAGTTCCAGAGATGTAGAGGAAGAATGCAAAGATGATTCTGGATAGGAGCGAAAGTAACAGGGTAGTTGTTATGGGGGACTTTAACTTTCCAAATATTGACTGGAAACACTATAGTTCGAGTACTTCAGATGGGTCAGTTTTTGTCCAATGTGTGCAGGAGGGTTTCCTGACACAGTATGTAGATAGGCCAACAAGAGGCGAGGCCACATTGGATTTGGTACTGGGTAATGAACCAGGCCAGGTGTTAGATTTGGTGGTAGGTGAGCACTTTGGTGATAGTGACCACAATTCGGTTACGTTTACTTTAGTGATGGAAAGGGATCGGTACATACCGCAGGGCAAGAGTTATAGCTGGGGGAAAGGCAATTATGAAGCGATGAGGCAAGATTTAGGATGCATAGGATGGAGAAGGAAACTGCAGGGGCTGGGCACAATTGAAATGTGGAGCTTGTTCAAGGAACAGCTACTGCGTGTCCTTGAGAAGTATGTACCTGTCAGGCAGGGAGGAAGTGGTCGAGCGAGGGAACCGTGGTTTACTAAAGAAGTTGAATCTCTTGTCAAGAGGAAGAAGGAGGTTTATGTAGAGATGAGGCGTGAAGGCTCAGTTAGGGTGCTTGAGAGTTACAAGTTAGCCAGGAAGGACCTAAAGAGAGAGCTAAGAAGAGCCAGGAGGGGACATGAGAAGTCTTTAGCAGGCAGGATCAAGGAAAACCCTAAAGCTTTCTATAGGTATGTCAGGAATAAAAGAATGACTAGAGTAAGATTGGGGCCGGTCAAGGACAGTAGTGGGAAGTTGTGCGTGGAGTCCGAAGAGATAGGAGAGGTGCTAAATGAATATTTTTCGTCAGTATTCACACAGGAAAAAGACAATGTAGTCGAGGAGAATACTGAGATACAGTCTATTAGACTAGACAGGATTGAGGTTCATAAGGAGGACGTGTTAGCAATTCTGGAAGGTGTGAAAATAGATAAGTCCCCTGGGCCGGATGGGATTTATCCTAGGATTCTCTGGGAAGCTAGAGAGGAGATTGCAGAGCCTTTGGCTTTGATCTTTATGTCGTCATTGTCTTCAGGAATAGTGCCAGAAGACTGGAGACTAGCAAATGTTGTCCCCTTGTTCAAGAAGGGGAGTAGAGACAACCCTGGTAATTATAGACCAGTGAGCCTTACTTCGGTTGTGGGTAAAGTGTTGGAAAGGATTATAAGAGGTAGGATTTATAATAATCTAGAAAGGAATAATTTGATTAGGGATAGTCAACACGGTTTTGTGAAGGGTAGGTCGTGCCTCACAAACCTTATTGAGTTCTTTGAGAAGGTGACCAAACAGGTGGATGAGGGTAAAGCGGTTGATGTGGTGTATATGGATTTCAGTAAAGCGTTTGATAAGGTTCCCCATGGTAGGCTATTGTAGAAAATACGGAGGCATGGGATTGAGGGTGATTTAGCGGTTTGGATCAGAAATTGGCTAGCTGTAAGAAGACAGAGGGTGGTGGTTGATGGGAAATGTTCATCCTGGAGTTCAGTTACTAGTGGTGTACCTCAAGGATCTGTTTTGGGGCCACTGCTGTTTGTCATTTTTATAAATGACCTGGATGAGGGCGTAGAAGGATGGGTTAGTAAATTTGCGGATGACACCAAAGTCAGCGGAGTTGTGGATAGCGCGGAAGGATGTTGCAGGTTACAGAGGGACATAGATAAGCTGCAGAGCTGGGCTGAGAGGTGGCAAATGGAGTTTAATGCGGAAAAGTGTGAGGTGATTCACTTTGGAAGGAGTAACAGGAATACAGAGTACTGGGCTAATGGTAAGATTCTTGGTAGTGTGGATGAGCAGAAAGATCTCGGTGTCCATGTGCATAGATCACTGAAAGTTGCCACCGAGGTTGATAGCGTTGTTAAGAAGGCGTACAGTATGTTAGGTTTTATTGGTAGAGGGATTGAGTTTCGGAGCCATGAGGTCATGTTGCAGCTGTACAAAACTCTGGTGCGGCCGCACTTGGAGTATTGCGTACAGTTCTGGTCACCGCATTATAGGGAGGATGTGGAAGCATTGGAAAGGGTGCAGAGGAGATTTACCAGGATGTTGCCTGGTATGGAGGGAAGGTCTTATGAGGAAAGGCTGAGGGTCTTGAGGCTGTTTTCGTTAGAGAGAAGAAGGTTAAGAGGTGACTTGATAGAGACATACAAGATGATCAGAGGATTAGATAGGGTGGACAGTGGGAGCCTTTTTCCTCGGATGGTGATGGCTAGCACGAGGGGACATAGCTTTAAATTGAGGGGTGATAGATATAGGACAGATGTCAGAGGTAGGTTCTTTACTCAGAGAGTAGTAAGGGCGTGGAATGCCCTGCATGCAAAAATAGTAGACTCGCCAACTTTAAGGGCATTTAAATGGTCATTGGATAAACATATGGATGATAATGGAATAGTTTAGGTTAGATGGGCTTCAGATTGGTTTCACAGGTCGGCGCAACATCGAGGGCCGAAGGGCCTGTACTGCGCTGTAATGTTCTATGTTCTATGTTCTATAAGCTTTGTTTTCCATGTTCAAATCTTGGTAATCAATAATTAAGATCTAAACTGAATGCTTTTGAAACAGGTACGTGTTATTAGTACTCATTCTGACTGTTTTCAGATATTTTTAAGTCAAATCTGTTCGAATTATCTCTGAAGATACTTGCCTTCAGGCCTCCTGGTAAGGGCATGACCACTTTACCACAGAATACTCAGCACCTGATTTCACCCATTATCTTTAAGGGTTCTAGTTGCTATGCAATGACTTTTTTTTAAAAAAAAGGACATTAATGTGGACCTCAAGTAGAATCAGAATTAGGTTTAGATATAAAGCTCTCCATGTTTTAATAAGCTCCCACAAACAGTGACTATTGGGTGAGGTACCCATTGGGCTATTAGAATTGGTTGGCAGAATGAGTAATTAACAAAATACAATTTCTTATAATGCATCATATGCAGCATGACTCCTGGCTAACTGAGCACACAACCTAGGTTGACACCGCAATGCAGTAATAATGGAGAGAGGGACTGTCAAAGGTGCTATCTTTCAGATGAGACTTTCAATCTGCGCCCTGTATACCCTATCAAATGGATGTAAAACACCACATGGCATTGTTGTTGAGTAACAGCAGGGGAATTCTTCCTAATTCCAAGTCAATATTTAGTCAAAACATTGAAACAGATTACCTGGTCATCAACACCATGTCTTATTAGGAGCAGAAGATGGTGGAAACACACAACAGGTGTGGCAGAATCTGTGGAGAAAAGAAAGTTAACATTTAAGTTTAATGACCTACATCATAATGATTTCTCATTCTCGCTCAGATTTTCCAGCATCCACAGGATTTTGCTTTCATATTATAACTTTATTGGTTGTAGGACAATCAGATATTTTCAATCTATCTACTCTGACAGCCTATGATGCATCTAGGGCAGGTGGGAGTTGAACCTGGGCCTTCTGACTTGATATAGGAACACTATCATAATGCAACCAGATCTCTCGATAGGCGGCTTAACATAACAGCAACGCCCCTTTATACACATAGGTTATTGTAGTGAATGACAAATATTTACACTTTCATTGGAATGGCTATTGCCGAAATAAATCTCACAACATGTCAAAGCTTTAACTTTGTGTGATACCTATCTATTCTGTATCATCAATAATGCCATTAGTTTCATCCATTAGTTTTACATGAAATCCTGGGAAGACAGGTTCAGAAAATTGATTTCCAATGAGCCAATCTAAAACAATTAATTGGGTAATTGCCACTGTACATCTTAGAACTTCTAGAAAATTATCTGAAACATCTTATTTTGTTAACTCAAGGCAGCATGCTGTATATAAAAAGAAATGAATAAGAACAAAATCTGAAAAACATGCATTATAAAGGTAAGGGGATAAGGGTTAAATCTCAAAATGCCACCATTCATTTTCTGTCAAATTCCCATTGTCATAATATCACTGTGATCATTCATTGAAAGTGATGAAAAATTGACATAAATACATAATTGGATCATCATGTAATCTTTTCTATAATTCACATTTATCAGTTACACATTCTGCCATTGCCATAAAAGCGAGGCAGCCTCATTCTTTTTTTACTGAATCAAACTGGTGTGCAAAGGAGAATGGGCTGAAGCTCTACATTAGGCAATTGTCTTGTTGTGTTTGTAGATGCAAATACCCCTGCCTCAAACACTGACCACTTAATTCTTTTTAAGGTTTAGATATGACCCTGCACACCTAATAGTGCAAACACCAAAATGTGCTATGAAAGCATTCAGTTGTGATACTTTAATGTATTACTGCATATTGTATAGAGCAGACTGTGCTGCATTTAAGTCATCAATTTTTTTTAAAAGATATAATTGCCAAAAGACTATCTATTGTGTTTTTCCTGCAGCGGATCAGAATTTTAGCAAGCTACTCCAAAATTCAAATAAATAAATGGCTTTGCCATAGGGCAAAGGTTTTTTTATGCATGTGAAGTAATATTTGCTGTCACTGCCAGTTATAATTTTTATAAATATTATTAAGATACTTTAGCACCTTCTGCACAAATAACAATCTTGCTTTCAAAACTTTCCAAAGGAATACTGTGACTGTGACATTCCACATGAATATTTGAAAAGGAAATAAAAATCAGAACATATCAGAACAAAATATTGTGCCTTATTGAAAATTAGTACATTAATATGTTGCACAAATTGCTTCTTAATTTATACTTATTTTGTGTCCCTTTTCTTTGTGGAATACATCTACAGGAATGTATGAATAAACAAAACATTTGACAGATATATTAATCAAATACTACTAACCATTAAAAATTCACTCCTGTAGGGGTATTTAACATAATATCATTGAAGTATTTATGTTATTATGCTATTTTAAGAAGCATCTTTTCACAACAAATTAACTTAAAAACAATTTTAAGTATATTAAAAAAAATTCAAATGGTAACAGGACAATATGAAGTGTTTCTTTAAGTAAAAAGGAGTTCAAGTTGTATTCAGGTTTTTGAAAAGTACCAATTATTAGGGTCTTTGAAAAGTACCAATGGATCCATGACAATATTTCCACTCGAGTGGAGGAAGATGAGGGAGTTAATAACAATTTTTCTTCTTACTTTAAGGCGTTTTGACTGAATAAATAGATCACCTTCCCTGTTTGGGCAGTGTGGATAAAAGAATATTTAAAATTACCACTAAAACGTTAAGAGAAATTTTGATACAGATGCTCTACAGAGAGAGTTGTTGGAGGAGTGTGCACATTGCTTTTCGGGGTATTTAAGAGGGAGAGACCATTGAATTCTTTCAAAAGTAATCAATATTTTGGGCACAATCAGATACAAGACTGTGAGGGGAAATGGGTCAGTGGGATCAATTTTTAAATTCTGCAGCGAAGTGCAAAGAAAGACACAATGGGCTAAATGATTTTTTTTCTGGTAAATTTCATGACTCTATAATTTTGAGTAATGAAGATACCCTGAATAATTTCTCCATATCGGTTTCACATAGGGAGCCACTGATCCTTTCCTAAAAGTAAAGATTAATCCTTCAAGAAATGAAGGAAAACCTGAACAGTACTAATTATGGATAAGTAAGTGATGGAAATGCTAAAGATGTGAAACAGGTTACATTCCAAGGCTGGATGATTTTCACACAAGGGCACTCAAGGAAAAGACCAACAGAATTGGTCAGATTCTGATGGAATTCTTCAGGAAATAGTTATAATAGTGAGCAACATGAAAGGATTCAAACAGAAGAGAACATAACATTTTTGGAGAGTTAGAGTTAATGTTTTGAGTCCAGTAACCGTTCCTCAGAACGAAACGTTTCATTCCGAGGAAGGGTCACCGGACCCGAAATGTTAACTCTGATTTTTTCTTCACAGATGCTGCCAGCAACTTCTGTTCTTGTTCCTGATTTACAGCATCCATAGTTCTTATGGTTTTTATTTTTGGAGAGTTTTTTGGAGTGTTTCTCTCGAGAGTTCTAGCGGGTTTCAGTGTGCAATTCTCTGTTGATCACCCCATTAAGTATGCCTCCATGGCATTGCTCTTGTTTTATCTTGGGCTCAACAGTAGGTGCACTTGTTGGGATTTCTACCGTTGGCCACATGATTAAACCCCAGCCGTCCGCTAAGTCAATCGCTGAAAGTCTAGAACTGCCATAGTTGCCGTGTGGGAAGAACTGCCCCCAGAGATGGCCAACAGAGACCAGCTGGCAACCCAATTTGGTGACGGAACAAAAACCCTAACACTGAGGTAACCTATTTCCTAACTGTTCTGATCAACTTGCTTTGTCCAGGAGAAACTTGTTTTTATACCTGAACCTAACTAGGTCTTCTGTGAACGTCCTAATCCAAGGATATTTCATAAGTTTAAAAAAAATCAATTCTTGATTTTCTGAACCAAAAGCAATGGTTTGCTTTCAACATTTCTGGTTGTAAAATCTCACAATTCAGACTTATATTACCCTATACAAGCCTAAGATAAACCTCATCTGGACCTGAGGATTTATCCAATTTTAAGCTTACTAAAACTGCTAAAGGTGGAAACATAGTAGCATAAATATACAGGATTAGGTGGCTAACAGGAAGCAGAGAGTATGATCCTTTTCAATTCGTCAAGTTGTAACTAGCAGAGTTCCCTATCGGGATCAATGCTGAGATCTGAATTAGTTACAGTCAACATAAGTGATTTGGATGAAGGGACTGAACATATTGTTGCTAAATTTGCCAATGACACCGAGCTAAATAGAAAAGTAAGTTATCATAAGGAGATAAAGAGTTATAAAAGATACAGATAGTGTCAGTAGTCTCCTTCCTAACTGATTAAAGATTCAACAAGAGGCGGCCAGTTTTAGGGTTGTTACCTTTCTGCTTACAAATTCTGTGTCTTATACCCTCTCTCTTATACTATGCCTGAGGAAGGTGCTGAGCTCCGAAAGCTTGCATTTTCAAATAAACCTGTTGGACTGTAACATGGTGTCGTGTGATTTTTGACCCTGTCCTTGACTCTACGAAGTGTACACCATGAGCTTTTAATTTGTGTAATAATTTTTCATGTGGCATCTGAACAAATTGTCTTTTATAAATATTAGCATACCCTAAATATAGAAGATTCCTTGCTTCTTACTTTCTAAAAGAAATCCAATGAGCTAAACACAATTTCCCTTTCAGAAAACCATGTTGTGTCGGCCTGATCCATTAATGATTTTCTGAATTTCCTTGTTAATGTATCCCAGTGATTTTCCAATGACACATGTTAGGATAACCAGGCTATAGTTTCCTGTCTTCTGTATCCCTCCTCTCTTGAATAACTGTTTTACATTTACTGTTTTCAAATCTGCTGTGTCCCTTGTAGAATCTAAGGAATTTAAAGATTATGACCAATGTCTCTAATGCAGCCATTTCTTTTAAGACTTTAGGATGGAAGTTTCAGGTCCTGGGAATTTGCCGGCCTTTAGGTTTAACGGTTTTCTCAGTATCTTTTCCCCGTAGACGGTGATTGTTTTAAGTTACGCCCTCCCTTCCATCACCTGATGTGCAATCATCTTTGGAAGTATTCTAAGTGTTCTCTAGTGAAGACAGTATAAAGATGATAACTTTTTAGTTTTGCTGTATTTTGATTGAGGACTAAAGTGGGAAAAGGACTGTTTTAAACCCAAAAGTTATGGAAGAAGTAGCTGCACTTTAAAGAAGTAAGTAACTGCAATTATTTTAAGTTATGTTTACACTGCTGCTTTATTCCAGCAGCGGGGGAGGCTGTTTAGACAGGTCAGCAGCACGGGGAGATTCAGCTGGCGAAAGGTTGGTGATTGGTTTGTGGAGTTGTGACCAGTTTTGGATGGCAAAGACCATCAGCCTTACAACAAATATCTGATTGCCCCCTGAGTAGCTGAACAGCTTGTGGGTTGTATAATACTGGCAGAAGCCTTTGAATAGCTGTAAGGGCAGAACAGTGTGTCTTTCTCTGCACTAAAATACCTTAAGCCCAAAAAAAGCCAGTTTATTACAATCACTAGTCACTGCAAGCTGTGGCCTTTAACCAGTAACTAAGGCACTTTCCAGGTGGAGATATCAATCGCCTGTGACTGCTGTGAAAAAGTGAAAAGAATCTAAGAAGAGATTGAAAAACAGAAAATCCTGGCAAGCAAAAGGATCATCTCAGTAAACCCTGTGGACTGGGACCAATTAAATGCTTCCTCATGTTCTTCTTCCCTCCACTCATAACACCAGTGTAATTTTGTCTCTTTGTGTCAGTCTGTACATGTATGTTTTTAAAAGGGCGTGAGGGATTCAACTGGTAGAGTTATATGTTGACAGTTTATAGTTGCTTACTTGTAGTTAGAATCTACTTGTTTGTAATAAACAGGAGTTAAATGTTAAATACACAAATCTGGTCCATGTTTTCTGTTAGCCTGGGTCTAAAAAACAGGTAAATGTTGGACTTTGCATACCTTGATCAAATTTTGAGACAGGGAATTGCAGAGCCTGATTTCTGGCATGCCATCCCAGTGAGGCATAACAACACATGAAATTCCTGTTCAATACTTAGGCTATTTCGTTGTCTTCCATTATTAATTCCCCAGATTCACAGTCTCGAGCCCAATAATCACTTTAATTATTTTCTGCCTATTTAAATACACGCAGAAATTCTTATGATCTGTATCTGTATTACTAGCCAGTGTTCTCTCATACTCTTCCTTTTTTTATTTATTCTTTTAAGGTTTTAAAACGTTCCCAATCTCCTGACATACCAGTGGTCTTCATAGATTTGTACAGTATTTATTTCATTTTAATACTCTGCTTACTTTCTTTATTTAGTCATTTGCTTGCACAGTCAAGTTTGTACACTTGGTTCCTTCTGTCACATACTGGTTACCATTATTCAAATTACCTATCACCTTGCTATTGCCCCACAATTTACCATATGTCCTCAAAAAATATCCCTTCTCAATGCTACCTCCACCCTCATTATTTGTTTTAAAGCCTTCTCTACTGTCCTGGGTTATACAACTTACCAGCACGGTTCAGCTGAAGATCATCCAAATATTACAGCTCTCCCTTTCCTTAGTAATGGTCCAAATGCCCAATGAATTAAAACTCATCTTCCCTTACCAATTTTTGAGTCATACATTCTTTTCTCACATCTTATTTATCCTTTTCCATCTACTCCTGGCTGAGGTACTAATCCAGAGATCCAGAGGCTCTGCTGCTTAATTTAGCCCCTAGCTGCTTGTAATTCCCAAGCAGAAATCCATTCCTATTTCTATGTCATTGGTACCAATGTGTACAAAGACAACTAGGCCCTGCCCTTCTCACTACAAGTTCCCCTCCAGCCCTGAGCAGATGCTTTAAACCCTGGAACAAGGCAAGCAACATTGTCTTCTGCACGTATGGTCTTTGCTGCAGAAAACTATGGTTTTTCATCTAATTATATTTTCACCTGTACCACTACATGCCTATTTACACGGCCTTGCTTGAATGGCTTTCTGTACCATTGTGCCATGGCCACTTCACACCTTGCAGACCCACTTTCATCCAATTACTAGAACTTTCAAACTGTTGACGAATTACAAAGGCTGAAGCTCCTCCACTTCTTGAACCACGTACCTGCCTCACTCCCAGTTCCTGACCACTGACCAAATTAGATCACTCAATCCCAAGGAGTGTGACTTCCTGATACACCCTGGGGTTTAAAATACACTGTTGAGGGGGGAGAGGGGTAAGGAAATGTTGTGAGAGGGCAATAGGATGACAGTGAGTGCCAGTGTTGCATGTTAAGATGAAGATTTGAAGTGGTGACTGGGGAGAAAGGAATGTATGAAACAGGAATGCTTGATGATCAGAGGAATGCTGTACAGGAGAATGCAATAGGGGCGACTGAGAGCGCTACCAATTGGGCCACAGTTGACACAGCAACCAAAATGATTACTTTATGGCAAGTTTTATTATGCTGTTTAAAAACTCAAATACACCAGAATTCATCAGCTCTACTGTTTTATGCAATATTTAGTGAGTAACTGGTGGGTACACACCGAAATGTCATGTTCTTCATGTATTTTAATGCTGAATCTCAGTGAGGTACTGTGTAGCAAAGCTTGTCAAAAGCAGAGAAAACTGAGAGCAAATTCCAGGATTCTGTATTTAACTGTATAATATGTGGACGCTGGAAGTTGCTGTTCAATTTACTCCATGAAAACGGTGATAACATCACTATAAATTGTTTCAAAAAGTAGGTCATTAAATTATACTCCCATTTGGAAGTATTACAGCACTGAACTTCTGCAAGAAGTAGTGGAAGCATACTCCATTAGTTTTTAAAGGGAAACCTTTGTACTGAAAGACATTAGGAAAAGGTTTTAACTGGAACTCTATAAAACAGCCTCCTTTTTTGTTGTAAAATTCAACAGTTTTTAAAATTTTGAACCTTTTCATCTGGATTTTACAAAAAAAACTGTATTAGTAAGGTTTATTTAATACAATGCAGGTTGCAATACAAGTGCTACTTACAGGGTTCAGGAATTTGCGATAGCACTTTTATAAATTTAAGGGAGTAAATGAGGGATACTCTGGCGTCTCTTATAGGTTCTTTTGTAATATTGCTATTCACACATGAAATTGAAGAGGCCAATTACATTAATAATGTGCTAATATCCTCATGGCACTTAAGCAGCAAACAATTCCATTCTTTTAATTGCACCTGAGACAGCAGGTTACGATAGCCCTCAATGTGCTGACTTTCATGCTACTTGTCAAGTGGATGCATTTTTCTTATAATTGGCTTGTTGGAATGTGATTTGCATTGCACACCATAGTACTTTCAACTATGTTTTAAAAGCCTGAAATGGAAGCTGGCCCATTTTCAAGTTTGACCCATATTCAGTAAGCAAAGGTCTCTGCTGTCCTCAACACACATTCTTTCAACTATTGTTTAAAACATACCTTTAGAAGTTGACAAATCTGTGATGTTCTACTAAAATATCATATTCCAGAACACAAGCCAAAGTATGAGTAAATTTTTCCATGAATTTGTAACACAAGCACTATCATCTTTTACAAAATTATTAACAGACTAATAATTCTGTAAACACATGGGATAAAACACATTTGTGCTTTCTTCTTGCAGAAAGACAATGGGAAAACACCACCTGGACTCCACATTCTCAAACTCTAGTGTAATCAAAGTACTTCCTGCCTATCCATAGAACCTTTTTGAAGAAAATGCTATTTTTAGTTTGACCATAAACCATACAGCACATACAAACTAAACCACAATATTGTGCACCCAGATGTAGAAAGAAACAAGACAAAAATGACCATTGTGAGCTTTTTTTTGCCTCTTGCTGATGACATCATGCTATCATTCCAATTACAATCAAAACCATAACAACCTTAACATGGAATCAATTAACATTATTTCAGTTAGTGTTTCAACCTATGATAAAAAAGTCCAAAATTTGAAACAGACACTCATGAGTTTGCCAAATTGAGGTTCACTGGATTTAGCCAATTAACTGTATCAGTAGCACTGTCAGCCACCAGCAGGCACCCTGTGCAAACTATATTTAGCATCACTCCTCCATCAGATTGAAATTGCAGGTACAGTTGAAAACAAAATACTGATAATATTAACAGAACAGCTCATTATATGTGTTAAAAACAAATATCTTGCATTACCATGAAACCCAATTTTAGTCATCAACTCAAGCGCTATAGACTTGAATATTTAATGTTGAGAAATCAGTTACTATAAACTGAACTGAATAGTATTACAGTTGTATCGAACTTTTTACCCTCTTAGAGAAAATCTGAGAGTTGATTTATTATCTAGCCAATAAAGAGCAGGGAAATGCACCTCAAAAATCAATGGAAACTCACTTAATCTCAGTACATTGACTGAACCTTTTACAGTAATACACTTTCAAAAGTGTTCATTCCATTTCAACGACTAAAACGATCAGTCTCTGAATCATTTTTTTGGTGAAATATGCAGTTTCAAGTTGGTTCACAAACTTAAGAAATAAAGACCATGGAATCTTCATTAGATTAGTCATGGAATCATTTCCTGAATCAATATCTTGAATGCAACAATCCCAAGTTGGCTCAGCATTTACTGTAACTGAACATCCTACAATAGCTGTATCAATAAGCTGTCAATCACATAGATCTTGAACATTTACAATAGTAAATCAAACTCACTATTAACTGTTTTACAGCATTAAATTTCAAAGTTTTAAATGAACATTTAGTTACATTTTATTAGAATATTGTATCTGTAGAATACATCAAATACTTTTGGTCTTACAAACTAATCACAAAAGATATTTGCCACTTCACACTACAATGCAGATATTATTGGTATCCCTGTTCATTGATCATGCTTTATTTACCTCATGATATAAGATAATTTCACCATAACCCCAAATATTGAATATATTCTCCAAATGCAATTAGAAACTCTTAATTTTGAAAGAAATAGCAGATTACAGTTGATAATCCCTCTTTCTCACTCTAACTAATTGGAAAGTGTATAGTTTATGTACCGAAACAAAGAGCAAATCAGGTGAATTGAGTGATTTAGGGCAGCACTGTGGCTCAGTGGTTAGCACTGATTCCACACAGTGCCAGGGACCTGGGTTCAATTCCACCATCAGGTGACTGTCTGTGTGGAGTTTGCACATTCTCCCCGTGTCTGCATGGGTTTCCTCCAGGTGCTCCAGTTTCCTCCCACAGTCCAAAGATGTGCAGGTTAGGGGGATTCGCAATTCTAAATTGACCGTAATGTCTAAGCTGGGGGGTGGGCCTGGATCGGATGCTCTTTAGAGTGTCAATGTGGACTTGATAAGCCGAATGGCCTACTTCCACACTGTAGGGATTCTATATTCTTAATAGTAGATCATAACTTAGTTAACACAAAGTTCCCTAAATAATAGTAGCTTTGACTTTAAAAGATGAATAATGTTCAAGTTGGACCTGTTGACTCAGTGCCTGAACAGATTGACACACTAGCACAGGGGTCCAATGCCCATTATTTAAACTGGGATGGACTGCCCCACTTGTGATCAATGGAGCATGCAGGACTGTACATTGTCCTTCCGTTGGGCAGAGAACACAAAAGGAAGAGGAAGATAAATAAAGTCCTTTCAGTTAAGGGTTCATACAATGGGATATAGATTTTGGGGAAGAGGTTTAGAGGAAATTTGAGAGGAATTACTTTTATCCAGATAGTGGTGGGAATCTGGAACTCACTGCCCAAAAACTGGCAGAAGAGAAACCTATAACATTTAAAATAAGGTCTTTGATAGACACTTGAAGTGCCATATCCCAGAAGGCTACTGATAAAGAGCTAGCAAGTGGGATTAGGCTGGATGGTTCCTTATTGACTGGCAAAGGTATAATGGACAAGATTGGCCTCCCTCCATGCTATACATTTCTATGAATCAAATGAGAAGGTTACTTAAGATGTAAAATGTGATTGGATAGAAAACATGCACAAAAAATGCATAAAAAATTAGGGAGGTACCTAAAATATTTATTTTTAACGGAATTATTGCCTTCTTTAATAGACTAGCTAACCATATTCGAAAACAAAATGAGTTTCCCCAAATTGTAGTTTTGGAGTAGATCAGAGGCTGCACTGAGGATGCTACCCAGCATGGTAACGAAACATCTGTGGAAAAACAAACCAGCTCGGCGAGTCAACCAACCTCAATTGCAGTTTCTTTTTCTGTGTTTTCGGCCTCTTCCAGCAGAATGCCTGCTAAGGAACATAGCTCAATGGTATATTTTGTTGTACAATGTCTGGATAGAGTAGTTTTGTTAGACTTGACAGTCTGTTACCACCCTTCATTTTGTATATTATGTAAACATGCAAATTTTTCTTTTAAACTGACTATCATTCTCCAATAATGTTATCAGTTGGAAAGTAAATTTATGCTGTTGCAATAGAGGATACTTTGTCAAAGATAAACTTGATTACATAGAGTCAAGTGTACTTTATTCTGTATTTAAATATGTTTTACGCAATGTGCATGAATTGGGACGGGGGGCCATTCCTCAATTCAAAATGATGAACAGAATAATCTACCAAAACAAGTATAGATTTAAAGTTAAAACCCCTGCTTTATATATCAGTCCAGTGAATGAGAGTAACATGTAAACTCATGTTTAAAGGTTATAAGACAGCCTGTTACAGGGTCAGACACAGTCATAAATACATATGCTGAGGTGCAATGGTAGACAATGACTGTACAGATGGAAGTTTGTATCTGAGTGAAAAGAAAACTACAAGGAGAGTTGATGAAGGGTTTGGATGATGGGATGGGAAGAATGAGTTGAAGGGTATGAAAGTAGAGATGGATGGGACAAAGAATGAAGAAATGGAAACTAGAAAAAAAGCTGTGGAAAGTACAGGGTTATGGCCCAGTATCAAAATATAGGCCTTCCTTGAGGCAAAGGCAGCAGTCTAATTAGTAGGCAATCTAAGTGACAAAAGAGACAGCAAACTTAATGAGCTCTAGGCAAGTTGCAGGTAGCTGAACGTTGGTGTAGAGCAGAAGGAGGCAGTTTGCTTTGTGTCATGAAGCAAAAATATGCTGGAAGAATTGTAGTTACCTGAATTCCCAAGATAAGTTAGTTGCTTCCTTTGGCCCTTCCTTTGAGTCTCACTGGGATAGCATACTGAAAATCAAGCACCTATGTCACAAAAGTTAAAGATTTTAAAAAGTACACAGAATTCCCCAATATACCTAACTTTTATATTCCAGTTTCTGTACTTAACAAGAATTATTATTGATTACAAATAAATAGACTCTAGCTACAGGTAGACAATTACGAAGTATCAGCATTTAACTCCACTAGTTAATATTCTAGCCCCCTTATAAATTCACCCTACACACACACATACAGGCAGACATAAACATGAAACAAAACATTGGGTGTTATAGGCAGAAGGAACAACTGGGAAGGCATTCAGTGGCTCCTGTCCACAGGTTTTGTGGAGACGATTCTTGTGCAGAGGTAATACAGCTTCTCGGTCTTCTTCTCCAGATGCTTTTACTCATTTGCAGAAGGCACAAGATGAGTAGTTCATACTTGTAAATGTCTTTCATTTATTAATTAAAAGTCACAGCTTACAGCAACTGCTGAAGGAAAAGTAAACTGGTTTTCTTCGGGCTTGAAGTAGGTTTTGTGCAGAGAGGAAATAGTTCTTGTGTTTGTGGAGATTTTATGGCTTCTCCCTTTCTTGTTCACAGCTCCATGTTATTCAATTACCTGGGAGCCAATCTGGCAGGATGAAGACCTTTGTCATCAATTACTGGTCACTAGTCCATGCATGAATCAGCTAATTGTTGCTGGTTGAATCTCCATTCGTATACAGCCCTTGGCCCCAGCTAGGCTTCAAATTATACTTCAACTACTGCTCAAACAAATAGCTGTGCTTACACAAGGAGTGTCAGGTTACTGGCTTTCCAAAAAGTGTTAGAAGCCCTCAACGATCCTTGGTTTTAAAAATAATTTTTTTCCCTATTTCAGTCCACAATCAAAAATACAGAAATATTAAAAAAAAACATGATCCCCATGTATGTGCAGTACAACTTCATCCTTTATTCTCAATGCCAGAAGACTCTAAAATAAAATGTGGAGTCAGCAGAGGAGAACAAGAACTTTGCAAAAGTTATTCCCTTTCCTCAGAGCTTTCAAATTCAGATCTCTGAGATTTGGTTAGGGAAAGGATGCTGGATGACACCTCACATACAGTCACTGAAGATCACCTTAGATAATCTGGTTCAGATGGCATGGGTCACAGCAAAATTCAGTGCCAAATTCAATAACAAGGATTTAACACAATGTATTACGATCTGGAGCAAGTGATGCTACCATAAATATTTGTATTCATCTTCTATGGCAGAAACCTCAGTAGATCCAAATAGATGTTTTGACCACAGAGTTTGAGAAACCATTTGGAGTGAATAATAGCAACTGGTATCTATGACATCAGTTCACAATGTATTGGTGCCTCTAAACAAATACAATTAAAGCTACGGTCAGCCAATCAGGGCCCAGTATAAGTGGAATGTCTAGAATTCACCTTCATGATGTATCCTCTCTTGATGACAACCTATATTAGCTTTCTACATAGCATATATACCTCACCTAATTATCAGGATAGAACAGCAGGCTTCTCTTGTTTCTATTGCAGCAATGCAGACTGCTGAAAACATAATTCATTCTATTTTAGAAACTTAGATTGATGCCTGCACAGTCATAAGAGGCATTTGATATCACAGCATTACAAAGGAACCATTGGTGTACCTGGATACATCAACACAGCACCAGGATAGGGTTAAGAACAGCACCAAGGGGGACCGCCTACAGTAGTCCTAAGAAACAGAAACTGCAAATATATGTTAACAGTTACCCACTTTATAATATCAAATTCAGTGCTCTGAAGTTAGTCTGCTTTGTTTAATATGTTTGAAAAGATAGCTGGAATTCAGCTTGTGCTTTCAATATTTCCTACTGAAGCACTCCTTCCTTAGGCAGACTTATTCTAAGCAATCAGCAAAAGAATGATACACACTGAAGACAATGGTGACTGTTTCTGGTCCTCTTCTCATCTGCTGTAGCATTAATCATTTTCACCTTTTGCTGCACCTGTCCTTTCTTGGTGACAACAGCACATAGAGGACTGCCCATTATGAACTCCATGGTAAATAGGTCATGACTGGAGGATGGGAAACAAATGAATTCCCTGTAAGAAACATAGAATCCTTTTTTAGCTATACAGTTTAGAAACATTTTTTTGATAAATGTATTGGTCAGAGCTGATGGGTCAAACAACTCTTGTGGACATTCAAAGCTGGTGACCTCAATCATACCCCATTTGACAAACCATGCAGGTAATTAAGCCTCTACAATCGTAAGCCAGCTGCAGTTCTTGGCATAAACTCCAAGACAATAGCATTTGCCCTCATTTCCCTCATGTTTGCAATTAAACACTGATGCCTTTTATCCAAATATCTTCTGCTCACAGTACTTTAAACGGTTATAACTGTGGCACATATGATTTGTATCCTAACAACACAAGTTATGCAGTAAAGAAGCCTGGGCAATTTGGGTCCTAGCTGGGTGCCATAGACCTCAAAATCGCATTCTTTAACAAAGCCCTCTGGAAGATATCATAGGAAATTTGCCAACTTCTAAAATTTCCTGGCAAGCAGGAAGGAGAATTTTCTTGGTCCCGTGGGGACAAACTTGAGGCAGGGCTGGAAAAAATTCACAAAACCTGGCATTTGGATCAGCAGTGCAACATGCCCCTGCATCTGGGCAATCTATTAGCAGGTGGTAAATCTGCCAAATTAACTGCCCATTTGTGAGCTGACCAGGAACATTACCGTGATCTTCCCATTGGTGGACAGGGCCTCACTTGATGGCCCAGTCTAGCAGGTGCTTGGAGACCTGTGTGTCTATGAAGCATCCTGTTCTAAATCTCTAGCAATCAGTGGGCCACAGTTTCTGCCACTGCCATTCTGTTGGATAGGCTGATGTTCCAGAAAGATAGTTTTAAGATAAATTAAAGATGGTTGTTTGGTTTCTGAGGCTGTAACCTCATCCAAAGGCCTGCAGTTGTAAAAGAATGCCAGTCCTGCTGCTAGAGAGGCTACTGGGGTACCTCTATTTCGACACAGCCTCCAAAGAGGCATTCAATTTAATAAAGTTTAACAATAGTCACAGCTTCCAGACTTTCTATAAACATTAACTACATAAGACAATCGTAAGGAAGTGGTGGTGTAACCTTTCCACCCAAGCATTCACACACTGTGACCCAAAAGTTTCATTATTAGAGGTGCCAGACTAGAATCTAAAACTAGAGAATTCTACTTTTTCAGATTATTGCAGAATAAATCAGCAATATTTTACAATTTCAGTCCCAATGAGTTTTATACATGCCAAAATCCATATTTACTTTCTTGTAATTTAGAATAGATGCAGCCGATTTCAGTTTCACTATCCATTTATAGGCAGTGGTATTAGCGGTACCCATCATAACGTGGAACTAAAGAGGATAAAATTCTGAGGGATTTTCTAATTTATTCACCCTTATCTTAGTGAAGGGCCATGGAATTTCCAAAATATGGTATAAACTTTGTTGATTCTGTTTTTCTCAGTTTTCTTTCATTGTTCTGCCAAAATTACTGATGAAAAGTGGGTAAACCCTGAAGAAATTCACTTCCAAAATGGTTTTGCTACCCCAAGTACTCAGAGAATTTCCATAATTTTAGCGTTATCAAGTGGGATTACCATGACATTTATCTATTCCAGGAATATATTTTTCCCTTTAGGACAAGTTCTCTTAAAAACGTTTGAATTCTCCTGCTTAATATTTCAAATGAAAGACACTGCTACGACTAATAAATGGCAAGCAGCTAGCGGTGAGTACAATCTCCATTTCTATAATAATTTGAAGAATAACATTGCCTGTAGTACAATAAATCAGGTATAAACAAAACATTTATTGTTGGTAGTGCTGTGCTATTTGGTTGATTATGCATTACCTTCAAGAGTAGTTTCAACATTGCTTTCTATCAAATAAACATAAAATGTTAATACAGCAGGAAAATGCAGAGTGCCATATACCTAAGTGGATCAGTTACTTTTCTGACTTTGAATAATGAGTGCACTCATGCACTGAAAAACAAGTGGAATAGGAGTGGTTATGTTCTGTGCAATGAAACAAAGGAATATTTAAGAAGTGATTCTTACTACTAACACAATCAAAAGTAGACAAGTTGTAAATTAACTCTGAACCATGATTGAGAAAGCTGTTCATATTGCTTTTGGATAGATGATGATATTTTATGCAAGCGCTACCAAAATCAGCAAAGGAGGTGGTTCTAATATGATCTTCAAAGACCAATCTGGCTGTATATGTGTAAGTGAGGGTTCCACTGAATAACTACTGCCCTATTAAGGCATCCATGCAATCATCCAGCTGGGCCAATTTGACTGCGCTTTGTCCCTGGTCAGTGACTTTGTACTGTTTCTCATCGTGATGATCCAATTGTCGGCATTAACTGTCATGTTGAACTACTATTACTACTGTTTTCTCACTTTCTTTGCTGTGCTTATTTATGCAGTTATTTCATTCCAAGATTTTTTGAACATCCTATCACAACATTGTGGTTCATAACCAAACAGTTTGGAATCATAAAGATAATGAACTATTATTTAGGAGTCTTTCTCTTAGAACTATTGTTCATTTATGTCTATGGAGGACCTAGAAACTAACTTCATTGTCACAGTAAACAACCGACTATCACTAATTATTTATCGTTGGCAAATCAGAAATATAGGGTATTCAAGTTGTTAGGTGAGCTATTTAAAACTGGAAAGTCCATAAAATGCATGATTAACATTAACAGTGCATAATACAAAGATTAGATACATAAGGTAGCTGTATGCAAAAAAATACAAAGACTGCATTTTGCTTGTCACTTTTAGTTTCTTTTAAAAGAATGTGGAACTCAGTGATTTGTGTTATTGTTGAACATATAGCTTGAGTTGGATAAAAATCAAGACATTCAATAACCTATAACTATTAAAATCAATTTCTTTTGAACTAAAATGTAAACCTGTGATGAAAAGAAGATTAACTCATTCAGAATTCACACTACACATCAGTAAACATGAACATTACACATTGAGACACCCATCATTGATGACTGCCATACAGAAATTTAGTGTTGCATGAACAGTAAACTCAATAAGATTTTTTACAGTATTTTTGTATGCCACTAATAATCATTGTAGAATTTCTGATGTACTATCTTTTGTAATATGTGCCTTGACTAAAATTAATAAAGACCACTATTCTGTAAATAAGATTTGGAAGATTTTTTTTTCCAAAGATAATGGCTTCTCAATTCATAACATTGTACCTGTATTTGGTCTAAGAGTGGGTGCACAGCTATTTGGAACAGACCATGTATATAGAGAACAAACAGGTGGCACACAACCAATGTGCCCTTTAAGATGCATGGCCTTGTAGCAAAAAGCAAGCCATGCACAGCAAAGAGAAATTAGAAGGAACACTGCAATGTACTGTCTGGTGCATCCAACTATAAAGGTGAGATGTTGCCTGTTTCAAGTGTGCAACAAAACAGGGGGTTCAACAGAGGACTTTATTGAAGTGATCTTGAGATGTCTGCCTACAGGGTGTGTGCCTCATGGTTGAGGTCACATGCCTCTACCAGACTAGAATGGATATTTGTACATGACTGCATTTCAATTCAAACATCCATGGGTTGAAAGGTTTGCATTATCAATTTTAGTTCCCAACTCTATACACCAATGTTCTGACTAAGTTGCACAGCTGCACAGTCACTCTAAGGTTCTGAGCACATTGATCCAGAATGTTGACGCATTCAACGCTATGCATGGACTTCAAAGGTTCATGTATTGAAGAAACAATTAGAAGGAGCATCGCTATATGTGCTGTTACTCATTACTACTGTTCTCATTCTTTATAAGTTTGTTATTTCCATCAGTCTTTGCATTTGGATTGCACAAATAGTCCTTAAGTTTGATCTCTTAATGGTGTGTGTTATCATTGGCTATTCATCTGGATGATGTTGTTTCATTAAGGAGTGGTGTTCTTGTGTCACTTGTTGTTCTTTTGCCGTTGTCAGGTTGCTGTGGTCATCTAGGACTGATCATTGAGGTCTGTTCCTTGCAGGTTGTGCATTCCCCTTTCCCTCATCAGCCACCTGCCGTTGAGGAATGAATTCTGCAGTTGGACACGTGTGTCTGTGGTTGTGATGATCTTGTCATACACTTCCACCATGTAAGATTGAGGTGACAAGTGGTCCATGCAGATCTGGAGTTGCTACTTGAGCTAGCTTTTGTTGAGATTGTTGACTGTTTGCAGACTTAATGGCTCTCCAACACTCAATTCTGTCAATAGTTTAGCAGTCTTGTTGAAATGCAATGTGTTTTCTTTTGTTGTTTCACCTGGACTTGTTTTATCCACACCTTTTACTACTTCTAGATTCATAGCTTTCTTGCTATTGAAGTAGTTTGTGTGTGGTGTGATATTAGTCTTCAAAGAAAACTACTTTCCACGCTGTCCATGCCTTTGTTCTTTGTTCACTTGGTGTATTTCTCCATTGAAGGAATGCTTTGTATACATTTGTGCAGGATTTGTTTAATTTCTTTATGATCCATCTGGCTACTTTCACTGCCACCTCAGCATTTCCATTTGATTTGGGATAGTGTGGACATGATGTGTGACGTATGAGACCGTTGTCCTTTATCGCAATGATAATCTGCTGGAAGATGTCCTAAACATGTGAATACATGATTGTAATCATCTACAGTGTTGTCTACAGTCAATTATTTGGTGTACTGCAACACTTTGCAAATTACTTTTGGCACATTGAAGTTATCAATCCAAAGCTCCAGCTGAGATGAGTATCATTTGCTTGCAGTCTATGAGCTGGAGCTGCAGATCTCATTCATGTTATTGCAATAGACTTGCAAAATAAATTGCTTTCTCAGCACCGGTATAGAGACATCATAAAATCTTTGTCTAACTTTCCATGTCTTCATTTTTAGATTGCCTTGTCGATCGGTTTGCACAGGTCGGTGCAGGTCATGATTGTGCATAACACACCACCATCTATCTGACGTTCTTCATGTTGACCTGATGTTCTCCTTCCAACAGTATCTGTTCCAATAGTCTTAAACCATGTTTGACTTATAGACTTTACTGATAATAGCTATTGTATGGTGTATAGTGATTCAACAAAATCTTCAATTGCTGTTTCTCCAGTGCCCATCTGCAACTACTTGTTGTGCTCCTTTTTTGTCATATACAGTGTGCAAAGTGACATGCCGAACAAGTTTTCTTCTCTTTGGTACTTTTGCTTCCACAGCATTTGCATTCTGCCCTTTGTGACTGTCCTGCTCCATTTACCTGAAATATCTGTCAGCATAATGCAAGACCTGGTCATTCTGCCATTAATATGCTCTAGTTGTTGATTCACACCATTTGCATTTCTGCACAGGTCAATTATTCTCAAGTGAAAATCTGTCTTCTCTCAGGAGGTGTGCTTTCACTTTCGGATCCCTTATTCAAATTCAATTCAAATGTTTCTTTAAACTGAGTTAATGACATTACATATTGATCAATTGACTTTCTCACTTTGTTCCCTCGTATTGAACACAGATTGTTCACACATAACATTCACTTACACAATATACAGTGCCATAAGACCATAAGACCTTAAGACATAGGAGTAGAAATTAGGCCATTTGGCCCACCGATTCTGCTCCGCCATTCAATCATGGCTGATAAGTTCCTCAACCCCATTCTCCTGCTTTCTCCCCGTGACCCTTGATTCCCTTGATAATCAACAACCTATCTCTCTCAGTCTTAAATGTACTCAATGAACCTCTACAGTCTTCTGTGGCAGTGAATTCCATAGATTTGCCACTCTCTGGCTGAAGTAGTTTCTCCTTATCTCTGTTCTAAAAGGTCTTCCTTTTATTCTAAGGCCTTGGGTCCTAGACTCTCCTACCAATGGAAGCATCTTCCCAACATACATTTTGTCGAGGCCATTCAGTATTCTGAAAGTTTCAATTAGATCCCCCTTCATCCGTTTAAACTCCAATGAGTATAGTCCCAGAGTCCTCAAACATTCCTCATATGTTAAGTTTTCCATTCCTGGGACCATTATCGTGAACCTCCTCTGAACCCGCTCCAGGTCCAGTACATCCTTCCTGAGATATGTGGCCCAAAACTGCGTGCAATACTCCAAATGTGGCCTGACCAGAGCCTTATAAAGCCTCAATAGTACATCCCTGCTTTTATATTCAAGTCCTCTCAAAATAAATGCTAAAGTTGAATTTGCCTTCCTGACTACTGACTCAGCCTGCAAGTTTATCTTGAGAGAATCCTGGACTAGAACTTCCAAGTCTCTTTGCACTTCAGACTTCTCAATTTTCTCCCCATTTAGAAAATGGTCCATGCTTTTATTCTTCTTACCAAAGTGCATGATCTCACACTTTCCCACATTGTACTCCATCTGCTACTTCTTTGCCCACTCTCCTAACCTGTCCAAGTCCTTCTGCAGCTTCGCCACCTCCTCAATACTACCCATCCCGCTATCTATCTTTATATCGTCTGCAAACCTAGCCAGAATGCCCACAGTTCCTTCATCTAGATCATTAATGTACAAAGTGAAAAGTTGTGTCCCAGCACTGACCCTTGCAGAACTCCTCTTCTCACCGGCTGCCATCCTGAGAAAGACCCCTTTATCCCTACTCTTTGCTTTCTGCCAGACAACCAATCTTCTAGCCATGTTAGCACCTTGCGTCTAACACCATGGGCCCTTATCTTACTCAGCAGCTCCTGTGTGACACCTTATCAAAGGCCGTCTTGAAGTCCAGGTAGATAACATCCATTGGCTCTCCTTGATCTACCCTGCTCAATACTTCCTCAAAGAATTCTAGCAGATTTGTCAGGCATGACTTCCCCTTGATGAAAGTATGCTGACTTTGCCCTATTTTACTATACACTTCCAAATATTCAGTAATCTCATCCTTTACAATGGACTCCAAAATCTTGCCCATGACTGAGGTTAGGCTAATCGGCCTGTAATTTTCCATCTTTTGCCTCACTCCCTTTTTAAACAGGGGTGTCACGTTAGCGATTTTCCAGTCCTCTGGGACCCTCTAGTGATTCCTGAAAGATCACCACTAACGTTTCCACTGTCTCTTCAGCTATCTCCTTTAGAACTCTGGGGTGTAGTCTGTCTGGTCCAGGTGATTTATCCACCTTCAGGCCAATCAGTTTTACTAGCAACTTTTCCTTGGTGATGGCCACCATACTCAGCTCTGCCCCCTGACTCTCTTGAATTTTTGGGATATTACTCGTGTCTTCCACCGTGAAGACTGATGCGAAGTATTTATTCAGTTCCTCAGCCATTTCCTTGTTCCCCACTACTATCTCTCCACCATCATTTTTCAGTCATCCAATGTCCACTTTTGCCCCTCTTTTGCCCTTTATATACCTAAAGAAACTCTTACAGTCTTCATTTATATTTCTGGCTAGCTTACCCTCAATTTTAATCTTCTCCCTCCTATTTCTTTTTTTGTTGCCCTCTGCTGGTCTTTGTAAGCTTCCCAGTCCTCTGGTTTCCCACTGCCTTTATATGCTTTCTCTTTTACTTTTATGCTATCCCGGACTTCCTTAGTCAGCCATGGTTGCCTTCAAAGCTTTAAAATTTCTGTCACCTGTTTTATCTGCTATTCTGAGAGATTTGGAATATGATAGAATATATTTTGAAACAGTGTTTTCCCAACATAAATAAAAATGTAGCAACTTGTTCTGGTTTGTTCAACAAGCCCATAGCTTTCAACTCCACCATGGTTCATGGGAGAATTCCCAGTTCTGCTTTACTTCTGCAGAAATTTGAATAGGATCTGGTAGAGGAAAAGCTGCAGCCATTTTCTCTTGAGCAATGTTTTCATTTTGATTCTCATTTTTCTTTTTCAGTGGCAGCTCACAATTCTGTAGTTGTGCTTTTTTAAATTTCAGCTTGAACACTCATCTCAGTGCCTCTTCTGACACCATGTTTAGAATGAACAACACACAATGTGTTCAATGTGAGGACTTTATTGAAGTGAAACTTAAGATATCTGTCTACAGGGTGTGTTTCTTGTGGTAAAGATCACATAACTAGAGCAGACTATCCCAGATATTTGCACATTAGTACATTTCAATCTAAACATTACTATATACTTTACATGAGACAACAAGGTGCAGGGCTGGATGAACACAGC